>NC_138185.1:141441080-141596080 GCF_964194105.1 Spermophilus citellus
GTATCACTTCTCCCCAAAGGCATTAAAAAAAAAAAAAAAAAAAAGCAACCATACCTTTTCCAAATATTCGCAGAGAGCCGACTGGGATCTTCCTCCAGGTACCAGCAGGATAAAGGACCTTTCTTCCTCACTCCCCCGCCTTCGGTTCTCGGTAGACGCCCCTCCCTCCCCCACGGTAATTAAGCGTTTCAGCCACTCTCCCCTCTCTCTCTCTGAGTTCCTGCAACACCTTGGGATGTGAGAAAGCGATGGCAGTTCTCTTCTGCAGATCATTACAGCAAAACTGGAAGTATCTGTAGAAGCCTGATGAATTTCTTGAAGTAACACTTGTCATACATGGCGGAGAGATTTAAAAAAACCTAAGTAAACACAGCTCTCAGGGGGCGATCCCTCGATGCCTCTGCCTTCTAGTGTGTGGCAGGAGGGAGGCAACGCGCAACACGGACTGGAAGATGTTTATAAACGCGTATGGGAAGACGGACAGATGCAAGTTGCAAACTTTCTTTTGCTTTGCACTTTATATCGTTGAGGCAAAGATGGGTTTCGGAAAACTTCTCTGTTAGCTTCGGGATTTGGAATTTTTGGTTTTGCTTTTCAATGCTGTGATTGATGGTATAAAGCCAAGATATCTTTGTGTGTTAGCTTCTTCTAATGTCCAAATAGACTTATTTAAATAAATTAAAAGGTTTATGAAAAGTGCTTCAGGGTAATGGAAACAAAAACACATCCTTACAGCTAGTCCAGAAGTGGTTCTGTCTTTCCTATCAGACTTGAAGGGAATCCTGGGGGGGGAAAAAAAGCATAATTAGGTAGAATGTGAATTTGTAAATTTTAATTAATCTAGACTGAGAGCACTAAGTGATAGATTGTTTGTGTTTCAATACATCTTTAATTTCTCCCCGACTTTTAGGATAGAGACTTCAGTGGATTCGAGTTTTTTATCCACCTTTCCAATCCACACCCCATAAAATAAATGATTGCCTCTGATCTGATGTGCCAGGTGAAAATGGGTAGAATTAAAACTGTCAATTCTGCTTCCAACTTGTGTCTTTCGATTGAGTTCAAAAGCTTTTAAAGGTAAAACGTGCTGATCATTCATATGTATTATTTCTTTTTCTACCATCATGGCTTTTAAGGAAAAAGAAAGAAAATATATATATATATCCAAATTCATTTTCCTTGGAAGACTTCAGACTTCTAGATAATTTGATGATGGACCCTGATGCCTGTGAGAACATCTGCCTGGTGGAGTTCCGAGTTTACCCGAGGGTGACAAAGAAGGTGCAGTAAAATCTGTTTTTTCCTCCTGTTTTTTTTCCTACTCAAATGGCATAATTTGGAAACAGGATGTGAGTATTTAAGCCTGACACTTTACAAGCGTGTCAATACCATTTTGGAGAAGAGATAAGGATAGGCAAAGTTGAGCAGAAAGTAGTCAGTGCTCTTTGAAAGTTACCAATGGTAAAAGAAAAAAAAAGACATGAAATTCATTGTGGAAAATTGAGTAAAAGAGGTAGTGCACATTTTAGCGTAGGCAAAGATTGCTGAATCCTTTGAGGAAACTGACACGGATTTTCCAGAGATGGGGTGGGGGTGGGGGAATCCTAGGGTGGGCATTTTATGTAAATGAGCAAATTCAAAATGTAGTACAAATCCAGTATAGTAAAACTGACAGTTCTGACAGTATTGACAACATAAATATATGTTTGAACACTGCACTTTCAGACACTTAACCGATGAAGCAATAAAAAATTCGACTACAATATTTCAAATAATCGACATTGATGTTTTGATACATCATTTTTATACTCTGAATCGATCTATCACTCGGGAGCTGGTCAATTTTAAGTGAATATGGGCTGCAATTGTTTGCACCTTGGCTAATGATGACCTAATAACAATTCTCAATTATTTGCACCCCAACTGTGATTTCTTCCTACACTAGTGGGGGCAATTCTTGGGAAACCGAGCCTAAGATGGTGCCACCCACCTCCCTCCTTTCCATTTTTGTGTCTGTCCGTCAAATTTCAGAATTGGGAATGAATGTTTGACTAATCACAGAAATCACAGGCCTCATACCTGAAGTAGCCACCTATAGGGTCTGTATTGGGGATATGGCTCTCACTTAATTTTCAAAGTCAAAGCTAAATCTTAGAAAATGCAATCATAACTCTCCCTCAGGCCACATGTCCTTCCCTGTCTTTCAAGGACTAGATGGAAGAGGTTTGTTCAAAGGGGAGGAATGGAGACTTCTCTAAGGCTGAGTGTGCAGGGTGTGTGTGTGTGTGTGTGTGTGTGTGTGTGTGGAAAGGCGGGATGGGGAGGAGGGAGAAGGAAATTTTAAGAGTGTAGATAAAGCCTGGTGCTCATTCTAAAGCACCTAATCCCAAACTGAATCTCTCCTTTGGTCCCTATTTCCTCTCACCTCACCCACACTGCTGAGTGTTTACAGGTTATTTAAAAACAAACCAACCAACAAACAAAACCCCACATATAAAAAAGGCAACGGAAAAAGGAGAGAGGATGCTGGCAAATACTGCATCCCTCTCTAGGTTTTCAGGAAGTCTCCTTGGGTCCCCCTTCGCCCTCCCTTTGCCCTGTGGGTTTTTCAGGGAGTTTTCCCACTCTCTACGTTTCTTTGCCACCACTTCCCAGATTTGTTGCTGGGAGTGAGGAGTTGCAGGGGATATAGCTGGTTAAAGGAAGTGGGGGAAATATCCCACAGGTCCAGGACACAGACTCAAGCGGTCCATTGTGAAGTATGGATCTGCAGAGGCTGTGGGAGGCCGCTTGCAACCCCACTCTGACTCTGTGCAAGGCCTACCGGTGCACTGTTCTCACCCCTGTGAAGCCCCGACCCTTCCTCAGACACGCAGTGAGAAGTGGCCTTCTGACCTAAAACTTAACTAGGCTCCACCAGCCCAGGATTTCAGTTTCCTATTCCTTCCTTGCAAACTTCATAAACGTAGTTTTAAGCCCCTCCAAACAACTGCCAAACGACATTCTGAGACTTTAAGGAGTAAGTTTAGTAACAGTAAGGTGTTATTGAAAAGCAAAGAACGTGTGTGATCCACGCTGGGTAGGGAATGGAAGACATGGAAGGGTTCCGTCGCCAGATCACCACCTAGTAATGAGGGTTATCAGCTCCTGGCTAGGTCGTTCCAAGCTGTCTGCACTAGTTAAGAACTAGAAAAGAGACTGAAGGATGAGAGAAGGTGGGTGGTGATACGAAAGAGCGGAAGAGAAGAGAGAGGGCGAGGAAGAATGAGAGCGCGGGAAGGAGGGAAAGACAGAGAGCGAGAGCAAGTCGCGTTTGGAGCCCCGCCAGATAGCGCTAGAGGGCTATTTATTGAAACCCTTCCCTTTGCGAGATCATGAAGCCGCTAAAATTGGGAGAAATAAGGAATAACACAGGGCAAAAGGAAAGCAAATTAAATGATCCCATTCCATCCCATTAAAAAAAATTGTAGGGTTATTTATTGTCATTAATCGTGGGGAGAAAAATCTATAGAAAGCCTAAGTAGGAAAAAGCCAACAAACAACAAAATCCTAGCAAACAAACAAACAAACAAACAAACAAAAAATCCCCATTCCTCTGCTAATCCCAGCTAGGAAGAGAGTTAGCAAAGTTAACAGGTAAGGAAGGGAGTGGAATTCTTTCTTCTCTTAACTTTCAAGAGCTGCTGGTTACTCTACTGGGAAGGTCAAAAACAGTTCACAAGGATGAGCCAAGGTTTACCCAGAAGAAGTGTTTTAAAAGTAATAGATGGCTCCAAGGGGTAAGGGTGGGAGGGGAGACAAACACGTTATTGGAACCGTCAAATAAAATATATATCAAAAATTCCAACTGTCAGCCAGCAGGTCTGGGGCACAAGACAGCCCCTTAGCCTTTGTCATAGCAATGCTGGACTTAGGGCTATCTCTACAGGACTGGAATCAAACTCCTTGAAGAACATTTTAGAAATACTCTGGAAAGCTTAGAGGAAACAGCTAGACTACAAAAATCCAGTTTTGTTTAGAATCCAAAGAAAAGTGCTGCAGATGGAGAAAGAAGACCTGGGGACAGAGATGGAATTCAGAGAGAGAGAGAGAGAGAGAGAGAGAGAGAGAGAGAGAGAAGAACACCAAAATGTAGTTTTGAAAAATATTTATTTTTTAGTTGTAGGTGGACACAACACCTTTATTTTATTTTTATGCGGTGCTGAGGATCAAACCCAGTGCCTCATGCATGCTGTGCTAGCGCTCTACCTCTAAGCCACAACCCCAGCCCCCAAAATGTATTTTAACACCCTTTTATTTGTTCAGTGATACAAGAAAAAAAAAGAGCCTTCTTTCATATATTTTACTTTTAAGTATTGCTTTGGTTTTATCCTAAAATCCCAGGCATTTCACACATCTAGCTTCTTATTTTAACACTACACTTTCCTTTTTTTCTGAAGGAATCTTTTTTTAAAAATTGAAGTAATAATTCATATTTTTCTTCCAAACCAGTAAACACAACATCCCTACACACAAAAAAAACCTGAGTTTTTTTAAAAATCTGCTTAATACAAAATATTCCAAAGCAAAACATTAACCAAAGTGACAAACAAGATTAAGTTTGGATTTATTTGCTCCTCTAGCAAGGCATCAATTGTTCTAACTGTTGTAAGAAGACAAAAAGGATTTAAACCAACTGATTTTAATACACAGATTAGCACTTCAGACCTCACATTTCTGAGGACTCTGGAGTTATCTGTGCAGAGGATCTATAACTTTCTAGAAAGAAGAGGAGGAGGAGGAGGAAGAAGAAGAAGAAGAAAAACAACAACAAGGAAAACAAAACTAAATGGCCACACAGCCTCCTTAAGGAGCAAGGGAAGATCCACCTAAAATAAAGTCAGAGTTTATAAAAAGCTTCTTTTAAATAACTATTCTTCTAAAAACCAATGCCCTTTAAGTTAAGGAACTATAGGGGGATTAAATTATTCTTTTCAAATCCTAAATGTTACCTATAATAACATGCAGTGTTGGGCCTAAAAAGAAGGAAAAATAGAAAAGAAGGTTTTCAGAAGTCTTAGGGATGCTTCAGTAAGAAAGGGGTGATTAAAAACAGACTCTTAAATTTGAGAGGCTCCATTCCCCGCTCCTGTTCACTCCCACTCCTGGGTCCCCTCCCTTTCACTTTTTTTTTTTTTTAATGCAATGCCCCCACCCCCACTCCAGAGCTAAGTAGCTGATTTGGGATTCTGAAGAAATAGGTTTCACCATCCACATTTGTTCTGGGGCAATTGTAAAATGCGATTTGTAGAGGGTCTTTAGCCTTCTGATTGTCTTTGAATTGTTTTTACTGAAACAGATCTTTTGCAGTTAATGAGTCCCCACGCAGCTGGACAGCTCCTCTCGGACACTGAGAACTCTAACCCCAAAATGACCCCAATTTGACACCGCAAGATGAAATTTTACCGCCTGTTAAAACCATTTCCAGCCTGGTCAGAAGGAGCTGACTGTTGAGGGAGGTGTGTGCCTCCTCCTGTGACCCCCATCTCTTGCTTGTCTCCGGGGCCAGCCCCACCTACTTTCCCTTTACCCCAAATGGGGTAGAGCAGATGAGCCTCCTGCAGCCTGGGTGGGACTGCCAAAGCTGAGACTGGGGCATCAGCAATGTACCGCCAGGTTAGACATCAGAAAGCAGGTTACCCCACTGCTGTGAAATGGCTTCTGTTGAGTTGGAAAATTAAGGACGGAGAACTAAGGAAATTCTTAAATCTTAGATGAGCCTTTTCGGCTTTATTAATAAAATAGCCTCAAGTTGCTGATTATAACAGTCCTCTGAAATCATCAGATTGATTGAGAGACAATATGCTGAAACAACTCCAACTTTATGTCCTAGATAATCCACCACAGAGGACTGCTATTTTAAACTAACAATTTCACAAACAACATGCAACTGGATAAGTGAAATCTTTTTAGTTGCAAGAAATTTGGGATCTCTCTTTATACAGTTGGTGAATTTTAAAACCACACACATGTCCTCCAGTAGTGCTGCACTTTTACTATTCTCACACTTCTTAACTAAGAGTTAAAGATTTTTTTCCTCTGTCAGTATCTTAAAATGTCATATTTCTGTCTCCCTCCTACATCTAACCAGATTATCCCATTGTTTGCTTTAATGTATTCAATAAAATGCTATCGAAGTTATAGAATATTAGAGAGAAAGAAAGTAAGAAGGGGAATTGAGGTTAAAATGCCTTCCGCCTCCCAAAAGATGAAACCAGTTTATACTTTCCTTTCCTTTTTTCTGTAAAACCCAAGATTACTACCAGATAATCAAACCATTTTTAGTTTAACAATTGTTTAAAAACAGAAATCATCTGTTAGGCTGAGTGGTTTTACTCAGTTATGTTGCCGGGAAGAAATATTTTTTAATGCTAACTCGCTTTAGTGCATCACTACGGGGAAAGGGCGGTGGTAAAAGAAGCGCAAGGTAACAACATTGAGTGTTAGAAGACTATGCGATCCAGAGGTTCAGCATTAAGTTGATCTTCAGAAAAGATGCGTTTATCAAGAAAATTGAGGAGCTTCTTTTATAAAGAAAAGTAACTGGCTCGCTCTTAACAGGACATTTAAAACAACAATAATCCTATTGGCGACAGTAAATACCAACATTGAATTTAAGAACTGGAAGAGAAAAACTGAGTATAAACTTCTAAACCAGCAGCGCTGCACCAGAGAACGATCTGTAGTGAGACCAGAGTGGATCTCGATATATCTACCTCTCTCTCTCTCTCTCTCTCTCTCTCTCTCTCCTCTCTCCCCCCACGCCCCCCGCCCCACGGATAAACTGAAATTCGCTGCCGCTTGGAATAACATTCTGGAAAACAACTCCCCCCCCCCGCCAAATTTTGAGTCTTCTCTTTTACTCACCTTTTCTTACATGTCGATAAGCAACTCAGCATCAAACGAGGATATTTTTAATCTTGGAGTTCTTCTAGGAGAGAGAGAGAGAGAGAGAGAGAGAGAGGGGGGGGGGGAGGAAGGAGGACACTCCCCTCTCCCCAATTTTCAGGTTTCATAACCGTTCACTCTCTTCCAGGCTTGAAGCCGGGCAAAGTGGCGGAAAACCTAGGCTATACCGTCCTCCCTGAAGCACCAGGAACCTAAGGCCGGTGCTCTGACGACCCGCCCCAAAACCTCGCGAACCACAGCCCCTCTCTCCTTGGTGTTTCCCTACCCTCGACTCTGCCAGCCCCTCGGAACTGCCTTTCTTTATACGTGAGGCCCGGTTCCCTCAGACATCATTGTTATGATGGCTCATTTAATCAAACTGTTTAATTGCTCTGGTAATCACTATCATCATCACAGGTGCTCAATCATTCATCATTTTTGGAGGGCTTTATTGACCTCCGGAGCTCATTCCCCAGCCCTATTAAAAGGAGGCCAAATTTCTCCGACTCCACTTGAAGTCTCTGCAGGCTGCAATCTTAGTCTAGTTTGTGTTGCCCAAAAGCTTACAGTGAAGCAGAAAAGATGCAAAGGGGGCCAAAAAAGAACCCTCCCACCCGCCTTTCCTTCTTTCTCTAAATCTACACACACACACACACACACACACACACACACACACACACACTTACACTTTACTCCTCCTAACCACTCCCATCCACTCCATCCACTCCCCCCACCCGCCGCCCCCGCGGGAAAGTCCGGTCAAAGCCGCGCGCGGAGCATACACTACTTTCTAATTTCCAGAATGTGTTCAGAGTTGGGAAGGGAGGAGGCTGTTGAAGAACAGGGTGTTTTCGGGTTTGAGGGCTAAGGACCGTGAATCACGGCGAAAGCGAGCAGTTGGGGAGAGGGCACGCTCCCAGCGGAGGGAGCCCCGGCGAGCTGAGAGGATGCGGGGGCGCCTGGAGTCGCGGTGCTGCGCGCTAGGGTTGACCATAGCTCCGCCCCCAGCTCCAGGCTCCGCGTGATTGACGCACTGCCGCTGAGAAACCGGCCTCGCAGAGGTAAAGCCGGGTGCCGCACTGGCCAACGTCTGTAGCAGACACCCGCCAAAACTAGTTTCCACACAAACGGTGAGGGGGAGTTACCTTCCTTCCTCCACAATCTTCCTTGTCTTTTAGGCAAAAGTTCCTTTGGAGCCGGCCCTATCTTCTCTACCCAGCAAAAACACCCGTTGTAATTAACACAACCATTAGCCCTTTATTTCATACCGGGCCGCTGCGCCTCGGAAGATCACAACAAAGCTGAGCAGGGAGCATCAGCCACTACTTACTAGACAACATCTCTGTTTACACTCTTTTTTCTTTCCTCCTTTCTTTCCCTCCCGTTCTTCCCAGCTCTAAGTAAGATCCACTTTGGAGGCGCACAGCAGTCGCGCGCGCGCGCGCGCGCGCACATACATACACACACACACACACACACCCCTACACACCCCCTTAGCTACATCGGACATCAAATGTCCAAACACCTCCTTCCCCACTTCCAACTTCTTGATTCCGCCACGACCCCCAAAGATTCTCCGGAGTGACCCCTTTGCACGGCTTTGAGGGAATGTGCTCTGAGTTAAGCTGGTCTCTTCTTGTCCTGGAAAAAAAAAATGAATGTTGACAACAAGGGTCCAGGGGTCCCGAATCTGCACCGGGAAGAAAGTATCACTTTAAAAAAAAAAATCTAGCCCGTTGGTAATACCGTCTGCAGAGCCTGCTGCCCTCGGACGTTATCAGGAAGACTTCTGAGCGCTGTAATCGGCGGGCAGAGTCGAAAAGGGACTACGAAGTTAAAAGGAACAAAAGCGAGAGCGCCATGCCAAACGTCCCCGATAGGACCCAGTTAGGCAGGAGTCGGGAGTGATGGGGGGAAGAAAAACTAGAAGTTTTTTAAAAATGAAAAGATCTGAGTCTGTACCGTACTTTCCCTGTGGTTTTCTGCAGTTTTCCTCTCTGTGCTCTCCCTGTCCTCTTCTTTCTCTCATTCTCTCTCCTTGCCTCTCTCTCTCCCTTTCTCCACATTCTAGCGCGCGCGCGCGAGCGCGTACGCACACAGGCGCGCACTCTCTTCCTCCCTCTCTCTCTCTCTCTCTCTCTCTCTCTCTCTCTCTCTCTCTCTCCCCCCCCCCTTCCTCCCCCCTCTCTCCCCCTGTCTCTCCCTCTCTCTCTCAACCCCCCTCTTCTCCCTCCCCCCTCACTCCTCCCCTCCCGTCCCCGCGGTGAAGCAGGCACGCTGATTTGCTCGGGTCCTCTCGGCTCCAGCCTCCCCTCCCCCTTCCCCCACCTCCCCCGTCCCCCCTCCCAGCCAGGGCCGTCCGATCGCACTCGCTGCATATCAGAGGCTCCGCGCAGCGCGCTCCTCCTCGCTCCCGCTCCCCACTCCCGGGATGTGTCTCCGCCGTACGACGGGCTATGGCCACCACGACTTCCGGGTTCCGTCATTTCGTTCTCCCGCCGCCGACCCGCGCCGCCAAACTGAGGCTCTTCTATAAGCCAGGCAGCAGCCAACCTGCCAACACCTACTGACACTCACTCATCTCCCAGAGAGAGAAAGAGAGCGAGAGAGCGAGCGCGAGAGAGCGAGCGCGAGTGAGAGCGAGCGAGCGAGAAAGAGAGAGAGGGAGAGACAAAATACCTACCAGAAAAGGGGGGGAGGAAGTCCAATTTTTGCAAACTATTCTTTTTTTTTCCTTGATTTTTCTCCTTGCCTTCTTTGAACAATACTTTAAAGAGAGAGGATCATATTAGAGATACAGCGGGGGCAAAGCTAAAAGAGGGGGGAGGGGGGAGGAAAAAAATCAAGAAGCAGAAACCCCTCGCGGAGTTTTACTGGAAGAAAAAAAAAACGGGTCTGAAAGATTCCTCCTCTTCATCATCATCAACCATCATTCATTCACTACCTTGACATTCCGGGCTTTGATTGACAGCTGGAGTGGCAAAAAGCCATGAAACACGACAGTTCGGTTACATGTGGGCTGCTGACGGGCGGCTCGTAACCTTCAGTTCGGGGGCTTGACAATTTTTTTTCTTCTTTTTCTTCTTTTTCTTTTCTTTCTTTTTTCTTTTTTTTTTCCAACTGAGAGGAAGAGAAGAGAAAGAGGGGGAAAGGAGGACCGAAGAGGAGGAGGAGGAGGGGTGGGGGGAGGAGGAGGAGGTGGAGGAGGAGGAGGAAGATCAGGAGGAGGAGGAAGAAGAGGAAAAAAGAGAAAAAGAAGAAATATTACAGAAAAAAAAAACTCTTCGTTGTCTTGCCTGGGCTCCCCCCTCCCCTAAAAATAACATATTGGAGAATTGGGAGAAGTCTCCTTGGTTTGGAAAAAAAAAAAAAAAAAGGAATCTTCAGCCTAGATCACTTTCTTATCCGGACTGGGATATTAAATATACGACACATCCAGGAGTTTATTGGAGCGCAGACTGATGGCGCAAAGGGTAGGTTTAAATCTCCAACACTTACCTAGATATAAATCCTCTCCTAAGAGGGGCCTGCCTCGATGCCTCCTCTCCTTTCAAGCTGCTGCTGCTGCTGCTCGCTGCTTGATGATGGCGGCCAGTATTTTAAAAAATAGCAGCAAAATTATTCATCGGCTTCTTTCCCCCCCGTGCCTCTGCGTGTGTGCGAGTGTGTGTGCGTGCGTGTGTGCGTGTCTAGGCGCGCGTGTTCCAGCGCTGTGCGAGCGGGCGGGCGGCGAGTGCGTGTGAGTGGTGTGTGTGTGTGTGTGTGTGTGTGCGTGCGTGTGCAATTGTTACACGCTTTCGCCTCGCTCCAGCTTTTACCCCAGCAGCGCGATTCCCCTGGTTCTCCTGCTGCCGCTGCTGCGCCGCTGCTGCCGCTGCTCCCGCGGCTCGGGGCGGGCGCGGGCTGCGTAGGAGCCGCCGCCGCCGGGGCCGCCGCTGGGGCCGCGCTGCCGCAGCCGCTGCGCCGCCGCCGCCTAGACTAGCCTGGGCTGCTTGTTTTGTCTCTGAAATTGACAAGGACGCAGGGAATCCGCGGCTAAATAATGTTTCTGGTAACTTTCACGTTATTCCTCCCCACCCTCCGCTCCCTGCCCCCGGGGAGGCACTGGCCCTAGTCTTCCCTCGTCCTTGGCGTTCTCGTCCTGATTATTAGCGTTTTTCTTCTCTTTATTTTGTTTCATTTCGCCTTTTGATTTATTGGATCCTCTGGAGGAGGCGAAGGGGGGTTAGGGGTGGGATCCGGGGCTTCCTCCTCACACTAACTCCACTTCTCCCTCGGTTGGCTCACTACGGTTCTGCTGCCTCCGGCGGGAGCGGGGCCTCCCTGCGCCCCTTCAATCCCCGGCCTCGCCGCCTCCTCTCCCTTCTCTAAATGCTGCTCTTGGCTCATACTTTTTCATTTGAGATTTTAAAACATTTCCCCCCACAACTTTCAACTCCGTTGTTTCGACTGGTTTGGTTTCTGTATGTTCAACTTGAGCTCGGTACTTTTCTCCTTTCTGACTTTGTTTTTATTTTTATCCTCTCTCTCTCTCTCTCTCTCTCTCTCTCTCTCTCTCTCTCGCCCTCCCCCCTTTTCTCCCCCCTCCTCTCTCCCCTCTCCCTGTCTCTCTCATCTCTGTCCCATCCCCACTTTTCTGTACGATTCCTTCTCCCTGCTTCTTTTTCTCTTTCCTCCCTCTGTTCTTTCTCCATCCCCTGCACCCCCTCCTCCTTGCCGGGTTCTGACAGTACGATGAGCTGCCCCATTACGGCGGGATGGACGGAGTAGGGGTTCCCGCTTCCATGTACGGAGACCCTCACGCGCCGCGGCCGATTCCCCCGGTTCATCACCTGAACCACGGGCCGCCGCTCCACGCCACGCAGCACTACGGCGCGCACGCCCCGCACCCCAATGTCATGCCGGCCAGCATGGGCTCTGCTGTCAACGACGCCTTGAAGCGAGACAAGGACGCGATCTATGGGTAAACCGACCCCCGGACCCAGCTTACTGTGTGTGAGTGTGAGTGAGAGTGTGTGTTTGTCTTTGTGGGGGGGGCGGGGGATGGACGGCTAAGTGGAGAGTTATTTCTGCATGGGGGTGCTGCCTGACTTAGGAAAGGACAGTGGAGGGAGCCTGCCCTTCTGCCCTTTGAGTCAGAGACCCGGAAGATATAGCTTCCTCCACTCCCACCGCCCGGTCACTCCAAACCCCACAGCCCGGAGTGACTGAGTTCTCAGAACCTTGCTAGGGCCTTCTCCCCAAGGACAAGATTCCTGGGCAAAGGACGCAGGACTAGTTTTTTCAAGCCCCCTAGCAGAGGCCTTGACAAGGGGAAAGTTTCCTGTAGCTGAGGAGCAACTTGATGTGTTTTTCCCTCCTCTTCTGTGTCATACTTGTGGGTCCGGGAGTCACTAAATGCAGCTTGAGCTCAGATCAGGGCTGCTTCTGTCGGCCAGGAAGTTCTAATCACCCACTTCTTAATTCTTTGTAAATAAAGGGGCAGACCTTAAAGTGCAGCGGGGTGGAAGGGACTGCTGCTTGCATAGAGAGGCTCTTGGGGGAAGTAAGGGAGATGGTTGAAAATTATTTTATATTCTGAGAACTCCAGGAGGGGTGGGAATGCAAGGTCCAAATGTGTACAACACGGGCTCTTCCGGCCAAGGGTAGGTGGGGAAGGCGGCGGGATGCCGAGGGGAGGGGACAGTGCGTAAACAGCAACTGAGCCTAAAGCCAGAGGCCGCAAGCATCCCGAAGTGTAGCTAAAGCGCCCAAGGAACACAAAGGGCATACGCGCAAGCACACTTCCAAGTTTTAAAACGCGATTCTTTTATTTTTGTCTGCTGCAATGCTGGGGGAAATGTGGTTTTTGGAAGGAAGCTGTTCGACTTTTAACGTTCCTATTATTTTGGCCCCCACACTCAGGTTTTACTAGAAGTAGAACAAACTAGTTTATAATGCAAGGGGTTAGAAAGATTGGAAGAACATTCTCGAATTTAGGAAATGTCACTCCAGTGTGTATGTAGGTGAAGCCGTCGGCCTTGTTTGGAATGCCCGTTAAAGGTGTGTGTGTGTGTGTGTGTGTGTGTGTGTGTATATATATATATATATATATATATATATATATAATTTTAAAGAGTGATTCTTTCTTGGGAGGTAAAGGTTGGTTAGCAAGAGTTGGTTCGGTGGCCTCTGTAGTGGGGAATGGGTATGGATGAACTCAGGGCTCCAGATTACCCGAGTTTCTTGGATGTTTCAGTACGTTCCAACTGAGGCTGTTTTTATTTGGCGGGCTAAAGTGGCCGGAGACTTCTCGGACCAGATGTGAGAGACTTCTGAGCTGAGGGTAGGGGCCAGGGAGGCTGTTTTTCCTTTCTGTTTCTGGCCCAGGCTCGGCTGACTGAGGAAGGGTTGTAAAGTGTGATGCGTGCCTGTTGTATTAAAGAAGGAATCCAAACCCTCCAAACTTGTTGATTACAGTTCTTGCTCCTTCCCCTCTGCACCCCGTCTCCGTGTGTATGTCTCTGCGTGGCGCTGCCCGTTAGGCACCCGTTGTTTCCTCTGTTAGCTCTGGTCTTTGAGAAGTGCGAGCTGGCGACCTGCACTCCCCGGGAACCCGGAGTGGCCGGCGGAGACGTCTGCTCCTCCGACTCCTTCAACGAGGACATCGCAGTCTTCGCCAAGCAGGTCCAACCTTCTTGACCCGCTCACCCTCCTGCAGCTCTTAACTCTCCCTCCCCTTTCTTTAGACATTTACTTGAAAGAGGAGGAAAAGGCAGGGACACCCGATCTGTTCCTCTGGCCCAGTCGGCACACTACGCCTCCTCCCCATCTCTGAGCCTGGAGGCGAATTGGAAGCGGAGATAAATATGGGTGTTTGTTTTCCCCCCCAGCCAGGAATACAGGGGCTCGACCCTCGAATTAAAGTTGACCTGTTCCTAATCTGGGGCTTGGCTTTTTCCCCTGCCTGCAGCTACTTGAACAAGAATTGGGGAGAGGGGCTGTTAGGGACCTGGGAGTGCCCGGGAGCCAAGGAAGCTGGGCGCCTCTCTGAGTGGTACGCGCGGGGCGCGGAGGTGAGGGAGTGGAGAGCTAAAGCCTCTTGGACCGCTGGACAAGAGGGAACTGCGGCCCCGAGGTCCCTGCTAGCGCACAGTGGTACCAGGTCTCCCTTAATGGAGCCAGGACCAGAAGGGCCTGATTCTTTTTCAGCCGTTCCCACTAATTTAAGGCACCACTTTGCTTCTTGTGTTTTACCCAAGTGCCTCTCCTCTTCTCCGCCACTGCCCTCCACCATCCCCACTCTCACACTTCAGTTTAGTCTGTGACAGGGTTTTTCTTTAAAATGGGATGGTAATTCATGCTGAATTTCCCTGCTTCTTATAGGTTCGCGCCGAAAAGCCACTTTTTTCCTCAAATCCAGAGCTGGACAATTTGGTAAGGCTCTCTGTTTCTTTCTTTTCCCCAGCCTCGCCCCCCTCCCATGACCAGAAACACCCAATTTCTGCTGTAGTTCCAGGGAGTTCAAGCAGAGACCTCTTTTGGAGCTCTGGGGCTACAGGGAGGAAGGGAATAGCTTAGAGCCCCCGCGAGGGAAATGGCGAGCAAGGGGCGGGACGGACGTCAAGGGGGGAGCAAAGCCCACCGAGGCAGAAACCCGGGACGCCGCGCCGAGAACGAGAGCAGGGGATGCTTCCCAGGTCTCGGCCTCGGGAATAAGCTGAGAGAAGTGAGTTATTTCCTCTGTTTGCTGGGGCAGGCGGCCGAGCCCCGGGCGGCTAACCCGAAGGAAGTAACTGCTGGCGCGGTGGAGGGCGGGCTGGGGGTGGGGGCTGGGGGTGAGGGCCAGGCCAGCGCAGGCCACTTTTAGGTACGATTCTTTTGCTAATTTGCACGATTTCAATATTAAAAGTACTTAAATCCGCTTTCAAAGGCCCTGCATCACCATTCATCTTGAGTATTTCCTTCTTTAGTTAGGACGGATTTCACTGGGTATGCGGTTCTAAAAGCTTTTTCTGTCCAGAAAAGCGACCTTTTTTTTTTCTTTTTTACTTTGGCCTGAGGTCGAGGGAGGGGACGGTTAAAAAGGACTCCGGAGGAGAACGAAGGCCTGGCCCGAGAGGAAAAAAAAAAAAAACAGACCTTACAAATAGCACGGTGAACATTAGGGGAAAGATATTAATATTGAGGCTCAGATTGAGGCAAACTCGTACCCCGTGGCCAATGAGGCAGAGATGATCAGTAATCACTTGCTTCTTCTATTTCTTGATGTGTGGGATTTTTCTGACCACCTGCCGGTTTCTTTGCCCCAGTCCAATCCCCACCCCCACCTCCAGGACCACAGTGTCACAAAGCTCTAACTCCATACCCTTAAACTTTCTTTTCAGATGATACAAGCAATACAAGTACTAAGGTTTCATCTTTTGGAGTTAGAAAAGGTAAGCAGGAAATAACCTTTCCCGTTTTGATTTAGCCAATTCCCTCTCCTAGTTGACTGGGATGTTTTCAGCAAACCTGCAGTATGAGGTATTGCACACCTGGAGATTTTGAGCATGTTGCTATGTCCTTCCTTCAAACTGCTCCTCAACCCAGGGGCTCAGAGGATGAGTGAATTAGGACAGCCTTGCTTTTTAAAGTAGCACACACCCCCTTTCCCCCAGGCATTCAGGATTATTCTGAAATGAAGCTGATCATTTGTTACTGGACATTCAGTCTGCTTGTATCTCTATTAACTCAACTCACCATGGGCCCAGAGTTTGCATTAGGTGCAAACAGAGGGAATCATCCTCTCTAGGGTGTCTTTAGATTGCTCTGCAACTCATTCACTTTCTCCTGGAAACATACAAAACTCTTAGCTCATTGAATAGCAAATGTTACTGCTGTCTCTGGTTCCGGTGTTTTAATGTTTTTAAGTTATTATCAAATCAGATTTTCCTCTCTGGTCTCCTAGTCTGAACCCAGTTATTTCTAGTCCTATTTCTTCCTTTCCCTCTCTTTATTGTAACTTGTTGCTCAGGGAAGTCTCTAGAGAATAATATCTGGTGCAACAATTGCTCTATTGTTTCCTCGCTGTCAACTATTACACCCCTTAATTGAGTTAGTTTGGAAGACATCGCATTGTTGCTCTTTCCAAATGTAACTGTGCAACCTGATATTTTTCTTTAAAAATGAAACAAACAACAATATGAGCTGAACCCTCCAGCATGACTCTCCTTGTAGGTCCATGAACTGTGTGATAACTTCTGCCACCGGTACATTAGCTGTTTGAAGGGGAAAATGCCCATAGACCTCGTCATTGATGAACGAGACGGCAGCTCCAAGTCAGACCACGAAGAACTTTCAGGCTCCTCCACAAATCTTGCTGATCATGTAAGTTTGCAAGCCTTTGTCTTTCTTTTAAGGCCACTGGGCACAACATTTTAAAAAACAAACAAACAACAAAAATTTGTTTTAACATCTAACTCCCCTGAGATTTCTTTTTAAAAATGATTTGGTCTCTTTTAGGTCTTATTCTCCCTTTCTCACTACCACTGCCATATCTTTTATCTTTGGAAAGCCAGAAGGGTTAAAAAAAAAAAAAGAACAGAGAATTGATAGAGTGATTTGTTCTCTTAATGTATAAAGTTTCCCTGAATGGGAAACTTGGGTGTTAGCAAATTCTCTTTTTGATATGGTGACCGCTGTCTTTTCTGGTTTCTCAACTCTGTGTAATCAGTGCAGCAGAGATAGAGGCAAGACAGTTAGCTGGACAGGATGGGGAGGGGGGTGTCTGCATGAAAGAATTAGGGACTGAGGGTTGATTTTCTCAGTCTCTCCTAGAGATGACCATTCTGAGAATTATTGGCAATCTTGCACTGCATTAGAAATAAGAGAAAGAGTGAATGAACACATTACAATTCTTAGGGCTTTTGCTCTATAGAAAGTTATTATCAGAATATGGACTTATTGCCAAGTGCCTGAAGCATCTTCATAATAAAAGACAGTAACCTTGATGAACCAATTATTAACAATGTATTACAGAAAGCTAAAGGGAATTATGATTGAGTAACCATGGGTTAGTGGTTGAATTTTAACACTTTAACAGTTGGTGAATGAGGATGGAGAGTATAGTAAGGAATGACTATGTATGTCAAGCCAGGAAAGGAGATTTCTTTCTATTCTCTCTGGTTTTAATCCTATTTTGGAACTGATCTACTGAGTCTGATGCTTTTAAAAAAAAAAAAAGCATATGTAGTGATACTGAAAATCTGAAAAAGAAGCAAAGAGAAGAAAGATTGCAGCTGGTGGGAAAAGCAAGAGTGGCGAGGTTAAAGAGTGGGTGTGAACAGCAGTTTATTTATAGGAACTCAAGCCCTGGGGGTTGGGGGGGGGACAGGGTATCTATACATTTAGCTGAACTCACAAATCTAAATGATACAGGCTGTAATCTGATAACTTTGCGGCTAAAATATTAATTTAACACTCTGTGAGTTGAACAGGCATTGTCTTGAAGGCAATTTGTGACAACCCCAACGCCCCCAACAACAATTCCCAAATGTTAAGAGGAATAAATGAGATGCTTTGAGAATAAGCCTTCCATGAGGTTCTCCTCTCCCCTTCCAAAAGTTTTGAAAATATACAGTTGTAAATATTAACCTTTGTACTATATGGGGACATAGCCTAAGAACAAAAGTGAAAGAGAGAGAGAGGGAGAGAGAGAAATAAGCTTCAGTCTGGGATGTTCAGTTCTTAGACAGAATGAATACTATGGTGTTGAAAGCTCCTGTACCTATCTTCACCCTTACCTGTTTCCAACATGATGGCAGAGGGACTCTTTTGTACATTGAATGTGTCAAGTGAAATCGAAAGGGTGCAGCAGCAGCAGCTATGGAAAGTTTATTTGCTTATCTGTGGATGGACAATATGTGTGGTTGTGGACTATGAGGCATGACATTATCTTAAAAATATTTTTTTCTTATTTGTTTTCATTGCTTTATGTTTCTAAATTTGTATGTATCTATGTTGTGGGGGGGGGGAATAGGAGGTATCTATTTACATGGTTTGTAGAATGAAAGATTGACAGTTCTCTGCAGTTTGTAGCTTTTCTGGTGATATTTTTAGGGGTTCTGAGCACTTGGTTTTCTAGAGCAGTTTCTTGGCAACTGCTTTTCCAGTGGATTTTTGGAGCTGGAGCATGCTGATGTTTACATAGAAGAGATAAGATAAACTCGGCTGTTTGGAGTATTGGTTGATAGACAAGGCTAATTTGTGGAACTATTGTAATATTTAAATATATACTCATGAAAAAAGAAGTTGTACATAAGAGAAGAATGCTTTAATAATTTAACAATCATCATCTTTGGGTAAAAGAGTCAATAGAATCATTTGTTGCTCCTCTCTGAGGCCCCCAATCAAGTAAATATGACAACTGATTTATTTTGAACCCATGAGGGCTTGCCACCTCATTGGGCGTCATAATTTAAAGCCTTTTATTTCCTAGAGATCTGAACTATAACATTTTTTACTTTAGCCCCCTGCTATTTGTTTTGAAATGAAGCAATAATTTGTTCCACCAGCACACTGAGTGGGAAATGGAGAGGTTTGCCACAGACTTGTGTTAATGCAAGACAAGAGGGAAGACCCTGGAGGTTTTTCACCATTTTTGAAACTTTAGGTATATTTTGAAACCATAGGTATATTGATTGTATTAATTTCCAGACTTTACCCAATAGTCCTACAAAGCAAATCCTCATGCTTTTCAGCTGCTCCTGCAAACTCACCCTCCCTCAACCCCCCAGCCACAAAAAAAGTGCACAGAACCACTAACCTGAAAAGTGATATATAGAAGTGGGACATTTTCAGCATGTAAATGTGTCCAATTTGAATCTTCAGGTTTATTTTTTTCATTTGCTTTGATATGCATATTTAATACATTGCCCCAGGCTGGATCTCATTTGGTGAACACTGGTGCAGGGGTGATGATGAGCCACTTCAGAAGGACCCAGACAGCGGGTTGTTTTCTCTGTTTTATCTGTTGCCCACTATTTCTGATCTACTGAGCTTCCTCGTGGTTTTATTTGCACATGAAATGCTGAGAGCATTTCAACTTATTGGCTATGAATAATGACAGCTAAAAAAGAAGCGTAGTTTAATTTGTTGTGTGCCAAGGTTTTTCTTGTGGAGGTGACAGTTTGTGACAGCTGCTTGACACCCCCAAAACACATACACCTCTATCCTTATTAAGTGGTATCAAACTACAATGTGTATGTGTGTGTGTGTGTGTGTGTGTGTGTTTAAGGAAGAAGTGGGCAAGGAGAGAGAGTAAAAGAGAGAAAAAGATTAAGTATGTAATTCAGTGTAGAGGAAAGCAGAGAAAAATGTCAAGGGCAAGATACTAAGTATCCCTATAGGTTTCAATTTTCTTATTAAAGAATTCAAAAATATAAATTAATAAAAGTAAATGGATATAAATATCTTCAAAGCAAGTATTGTCAGAAGACTTTTAAGAATGAATTTTATATACTATTACATGGTAAATCATGGCAATTTCACATTCTATAATGTCATATAAATATTCTGATGTAACAGATGCATTAAAGAAGACAACCATAATAGTCTTCCTTCCATTTCTTACATTCAATGAGGATATTAGGTTTGTTCATTTATTATTAACAACATGATGTGCATAATGATAAGTCTGAAAATAAATAGATAATAAAATGTGCAGCAGTGGTACTGTTTTGTTGTGTTTAGCATATTCTTAATGAATGCTTATATTTTTAATGTTATGTTATACTTTTTTATGCTCACTGTAACATAAAGATAATAGTTACAGGTAGGAAACAACTATTGCACTATTCCTTGGAATACTGAGGGAAAAAATATATGATAGTCAAAGGAAACAAAACTCTTGTTTTCCAGCTGCAGTTCATGTTAAGTTTCCCAGACATTCAGATTAATCATGTTTAAAATAAACATGCCAAGAAAGCTATTTTTCCAAAAAAGCTTCAACTTGAAAATTATTGTGAAGTAATCATGCTTTTCCTAGTCTGTAGTATTTCCAAAAAATAGGTAATAGTCACATTCTGTTTTACATAATTTCAGACCACATGTCTAAAGCAGACTAGTGAAATATATATTCATACTTACATTTAAAGATATTACATATATTTAGATCAAGTTTAGACAAATGAAGTAGACTTGTTGGAAATATATTTTGAGTTAAGTTTTGTTTTCATGAAGTGCATATAGTGATACAATTACATTCCTATTCATAGTTAATGGTCATAAAGAGCTACATTTTATTTTCTTTGAAAGAAATAAGTAGAGAGGGAAGAAATATAATTATCTCTATTAATAATTAATGGCAGGTGCTTTAAAACTGCTCTGATAACATCACTAATAAAAAAATTTTACTTTGATTTCTGTGCTATAATTTAAATGAAGACATACTGGTGTTTTCTTTTGCATTTCTGCATATGTCAAATTTATTTATGTCTATACAGTTTTTTTAAATGGGTTAGGTTAGAGGGGAGAATCACCAGAATCTTGTTCCTGACAGAATACAAGCAAGTCCCTATAGATAAATTCTATTACCTGAAAAATTAGAAGTGAGTGACAATGGGGAGAGGGTTAGTTTTAAGTGGTTGGCCCCTAGAAGATCAAAAGGAAATACCAAGATTTTTTAATAATATTAATACTATGAATGGCATATTTTTATCTTTTAGTTTCTTGTGTTGTACTGTAAGATTAGACATTGTGGAGTGTTATCCAAAGGCTCTGGGGACGGGTTCCCATGAAGTTTGACCTCTGAGCTCTGTCCACCAACTCAAGGAGAAATACCGGGAAAAAGAGCTTTCTGTTATTGTCATTGCTGCATAGTTTCAGGTTGTTGATAGCTTTCTTCTTAATTTCTCATCAAGAGTCATGGTACTATTTAAATCATCTAGGTTGTGCAGTTGGAGTATGTTTTCAATGTAATTGTGATGAAATAATATTAGAAATAGGTACACTTGACAACCACATGGACATTTATTATCAAATTAAAAAACTGATATAATTTGAACTGATTTTCTTGTTTATGTTCATACTAAATGTTCTATAGAATTTACCACCACAGATCAAAATTATTAGAGACATTTTATAATGTGGCATTTTACCAACAATGCAAGACATTTCTGTCTTCTCTAACAGTTGCTTCATTAAATGGAGAAATCATTTGCAAAAGGTACTGGCCACTTTTGTGAGGGTTCCTCACTTATTAATTCCCAGAGCTTAATAAAGAGGTGGAAGTAGAGATGAGGAAGTACACCAGCTCTATTTACATTTTTATAGAGTGAGTCCAGGTTCTTCTGAAAGCACACATAGGTCTCCTGAGTTCTTATGTCAACTTTAAAATAACAAAGTTGAAATTCCAACATTTATTCAAACCATATAATTAATAATTTTAAAAAACTTTATAACCTTGATACTTCAGGATAGGATTTTTCATCTTATTAAAAAATAATTTCTCCAAACTTTTAATGAGGAGTTAAAACATCATAAAGTTAAAGGAAAGAAGTAACTTAGTGTTTATATGATGATACAAGTATAACTTTCCTTTGTTGTTTAAATATATCAAGTCAAATTAGTTTTGCATGCTTCATTTACTGATTAAAATATCTTTCTATGTGTTTATTATTACTCTCTCCCTATGAGCACATAGACTGAATTACATTACTGTTTTCCAAGGTCATATATAATTTTCACTTGATAGTATTTTGTTGAGTGGATTCTAGAAAATCGAATGGTTGTTTTAAAAGTATTTGTAATGATAGAAATAAGAAGTAGAAGTGGATGACTTTAGGGGTTAGTTTGTATAACTTCTAAATTTCAAAGAGCTAAAGGACACAAGTCTAGCAGAAATGCAGTGGGTCACTTGAGGCAGGTCACATGACCTGAGACGGGTAGCACCCTGCATCTTAATTCCAACCTGCTGTCTTCTCTCCTATGCCGCATCTACTGAATGACCTTTTCATTTGGGGTCTAAAATGAGCTTCAGACAGAACTTAATACTTCTCTTGTCTCCTTGAGGCCTAATAAAGTTCATTTCTTCACTTAGTTTTGTGTTTATTGAGAAAAGCTTATACATTTTTTTCCTAGTGACCCCCATGGAAGAACCCTGTGCCATGTGGAATAACTGAAAGAGGGAAATAGGAACAATTTTCCAGGACTTTAATTATTATCCTATAGGTAGGCCCCTTATACAAATGCCATCCTGATTTAAAATGCTGCAATTTCACCATATCTGCAGCCTCAACAAAAGAGGTGCATGTGTGATTTGCTTCCTATGCCCAGAGACTCTTCTCTTCTCAGTGCTCTTTCCTAGATTTAGCAAAATTCAATGATGGTGCTAAATCAATTTTTTTTTTTTAACTTTCAAGGGAGAAAATACTAGCAGAATTGTGTTTTCTAGGGAAAGCTGTGTGTAAATGAGAAACCAAGGAGAGCAGCAGAGCGCTCTCCTGTGGCCCTGCTACTACAAGCTCTGCCCATATTGTCTCCTGCTTTTATATTAATTACAACTTGCATTATCAGCTGTGAGTCTGTAGCCCAGCAAATAGAAAATACTGCCCCTGGAGACTGAGCTCTTGTATCTATTTTCCATCTCCTTCTATTGTACTCCACTCAGTATTCACTGCTTTTCTCCTAGTAACTCTGCTCTTTAACACAATTACCTAAGAGCAAGAAGAGTACCATATTTGACTCCCAATTATTAAGGCCACTGGGAATAGAAACATGCTCCATCCTTGCCCTGGGATGTTTTCATGATACTTTTGGCAGGAGAACAGGACACATATTGTGGAATGAAATACCTGAATACTCACCCACACTGAACACAGAGAGCATTTCTCTTTATTTTTCTACACGTCATGTGTTTTTATGTGCTTTTGTATACATACCCCTTTCGATTTCACGATTCACTCAAATTCTGCATATAGTTTGTCAGAAAGCCAAGCAGTTATTCTTGAAGAATGTAAACTTGGAAACTATATGGGGTGGGGGGGAAAAGAAAGGAGTTGTGATATAAACAAATATTTCAATCTAAGAAAGAAATCTCAGCATATGGGTAATATACTGTGCTGTCCATGTAGGTTACAATTTTTTTATGACCAAGGAGGAACAACTGTGTCTTTATATATGAGGAAATTTCCATGTATAGCTGAATACATATAACTCGAGATAACTCCTCAGCCTCAGCATCCCACAGGCCTCTATCTGTTTTTCCTGCTCTTAGGTTAGATAATTCTCCTATGATTCTCCTTAGTTTGTGTCAGTCCCTCAACGTAGAACTTAATACTTGAGATACTCTTGGAAATAGACTTTTTTAAGAGAATTTTTGAGGAGCAAGGAGAAGAGAGAAGAGGTAGGAGCAGGCTTGATAATGAGTTTAGGAATGTTTGAGGACTTGGCTGAAAACCATAGACCCAACTTATTTAAGGAATCGTTTGCTCTTAATGTAACATTGGTCCATGTGGCTTATCTTTCACCCCTTTCCTTTGGAAAACACCTCCTACATAAAACCATCAAAGGAAATATAACTGAATTGTAAATGAATGAGGCCTAACTATAAAACTTAGCACAAGTTTGGCTGATGAGAACAAACCAGTGTTCCCAGTTGCAGGAAGTACAAATTCTGTACAAATCCTTCCAATAGTTGCAGTGCCTAAACAGAAAGACCTGCTCCAGCTTCATTTGAATGATTATATAATAGCTATTGGATGACATTTGCCTTAAAACATAGTTGAGGTGTTAGTGCCTAATTATTGTAATTTTCATGAGGGGTAAGGAGCTTTTATAGCAGTGGCTTAATAAAAAGCCCGCAGTGCATAAAATTAACATCACTTGCTGTGTACACTGAAAAGTTTAGTTTAGGTGAATGTGTTGTAGTCATTGCATTTTCTAAAAGAAGACTCTTGCCTGTGCTGGTGCAGGAGTAAACCCATGCCATGCCATTCTTTCTCTCTTCTTTTTCATGTCATTTTTCTAGCACTTTATCTGATCCTATCCAGCAAACAGCTGACACAAAGAGGCTGCAAAACTAGGAAAGCCCCTGCACTCTGTCTGCCTTTAAGTTGACACTACTGGAGTGGTTTCTAGCTTAGATAAAAAGAGAGCTCACAGGAGTGACTTTGTCTTCATACAGGCAACAGAGAACTTGGTTTTTATTTTATCCCATTCAATTTCATTCCCTAATCTACTTTCTCTAACATATCTTTATTTTAGAGATCTATACCTGGTCCATATTTATAATCATGAAATTTCTGCTCAAGGTTTTTCACTGTGAATCAATTGCTTGCCTGATGGCAGTGCCAATAGCATTATTTGATATGGATGTTATTAATCCATCGATCTCTGGGTTATTTCATCATCTATCAAAAATGCCAAATGTTAATTTATAATCAGTTTGTAGCAGATCTATAGGGGAAAACTTTCTTTTGTTGTTCCAGATAAAAATGTTTTCTTATTTTGTCTCCCTTTGGTTTCTGGTTTCATCTTGGTAACATTTTATATGCTATATGTACATTATGGAGTTGCTGTTGAGAAAAATGACAAACTGATTCTTTTCTTGATAAACTATACATAATGGCAACATGGCAAGATTATTTTCAGATAGTCAAGAGGTTTTCAAGTTGCCTATTTGCTTATAGGTTTGTCTGAGTCCTTATTTATCAATCCTAGTAAACAGTAGTGGTACATTTTGAGAAACTGATATAAAAAAAAAAAAAAAACTTGTTCCCCATTATGCTCCACCAAAGAACTCACTTGCCAGTAGGTGTTCAGACTTGGTTGCAATTGTCACATACAGGTGACAAGTGCACAGCTCTGGCCTCAAGGCTGCTGTGTTTCATGTGTGGTTCCTGTTCTCCATTTCTGCCAGAGGAAATTCCATCTCTTGCCTGCCTTCATGTG
Source organism: Spermophilus citellus (assembly GCF_964194105.1). Classification (NCBI taxonomy): domain Eukaryota; kingdom Metazoa; phylum Chordata; class Mammalia; order Rodentia; family Sciuridae; genus Spermophilus; species Spermophilus citellus. The sequence goes on from NC_138185.1 coordinate 141,465,918, forward strand.
GTGCTGATAAAGTCCTTCCTGTACATTAGAATTCCTGTTTTCCTTTAAGCAACAGCAGGGTATTGGGAATGATCAGGAAAAGGGAGGAGGAACAGGAGAAGAATACACTCGCAAAGTAGCAAGAGCCACAACTCTTGGTTTCCTTGCATGTCCTTTGAAACAAGTAGTTCTTCCAGGAAAAATCACTACATAGTCATTTAAAGCTTCCTTGAAGCTCAAGTGAAAGTCTAACCTAACTCAGATTTGTTTTATTTTTAAATTATTATTTGTGTAAATTAAGCAGAGATCAGTAACTGATTAGGTATTGATGTAGTTATGTCATTGCATCTGTTGGTGAGGTCATGACAATTTCGAGCATTCATACAGGCTATTTTAGGGCAATGCATTTGGAAGATGTAGAGGGCTGTCCTGGACCTTCTTGAGTCTGTGATTTTTTTTTTTTAAGGCAATCATTGAATTTCATAGATGTTACTATTCTGAAGTTTTAGTATCAAAGTATGTTGGAACCTATTTCTTGAAAGAGTTGCCCTAATTAAGCTAATAAAAGTTTTTTTTAAAAAAAAGACTTTTACATTTCTAGGTAGTTTTCTTTTCCTTTTAAAATGAACTTGATTGTGGTTTAAACTTGTATATAATAAAATGCATCCATTTAAAGTGTATATCTATTATTTCTAACAAATATATATGACAGATGTAACCATAAGTCAAGTTCTAGAGTATCTTTCTTCTTTTTTGGACTTATTACTGGAAAGACTGCTCACCATAACATGGCGTGCGTGTATGCCTAGTTCTGCAAATACTAATAAATACACATTTTTGTGTCTCCCTCTCCACCTCTCTTCTTGGTTCCTCACTTATGGCTGAAATGGCAACTGTGGAAAAATTCCTTGGCATCCTGATATCAGAACCCTTCATCCTGGCGAGACCACGACGATGCAACCTCGACCCACTCAGCAGGCACCCCCGGACCCTCCAGTGGGGGCCATGCTTCCCAGAGTGGAGACAACAGCAGTGAGCAAGGTAAAAGGCCAGATGTCTTCTTTGTGCAAAGTAGACAGGACTAAAATAACTTCAGTATTTTGTGATATCCAGTACATCTGTCTCTGTGTAAACAGGAGAGTGGCAGGTTAGGATAATCGGCTACTATTAAGGGAGACAGTATTTCAGTATTTCCTCTTCTTAACTTACTTTACTCGAAAAAAATCAAAGTGAGCTGTTTAATCTTCAAGTAGGCATTACAATAACAATTGATTAGTTCTGCCAATTTTTTTACAAATTTGGTTATCTACACTTTACTCTGGCCAGTGTATGTAACTGGAAGGACAGACCTCTTTACTGCTATAATTTAGTAGTTTGAATTGCACTATAAACAGGATAGTTTGCTTGCAATGTCGACTATATCAGTTCTCTATAATCAAGCAATTATGCCTCTAAAACACACAAAATGAAAAAGTCTGTTCTTCAGAGCTCCAGAAATATTGGCGGACTGTTATGCAGAATCTTATCTTGGAAAGATGAATTTTGAAATTCTTAGATTATTTGTCCCTATTTCCATTCAGCTAACATGGTGACTTTTGTCACAATTCCTAAAAATTAGAATAATCAGAGGGCAAGGGACGTCAACTGCAGATGCCAAGGAAACCTAGTGCAATTTGGAATAAATATTACCATTTTAAACTCACATATTGCACAGAGAGCAATTATATATTGGTAGGGATGACTCTTCTATGGCTAAAATGATAATTTAAAGGAAGATGCGTTATTGAATGTGGGCCAGGAAAGTGTATAGATTTTACTTTTTAATATTTTACATTAGATGGTGTCTGATCTCCTAGGTCTATTTCATCTCTATTATGACTGTGTTTATGGCCACAATATTTAAGCATTAGACAGGCTTCCAAGTAGAGGCCAGTTTAACAGCTTGAGCTGTAGTTATATATGCCATTTCAAGGGGGGTGGTTGATGTAGGGTGGGTGTCTTCCCTCCTCCAAGTTTCTGGCCAGGGATTTGTGATTCCTGGGTTTCTAGGAGAGTCTAGAAAAAAAAAATGTCCTTTCTAGGATGCCTTTTGCTTGTGAGTGGGTCCAAATTAGAATCTACCTCTAAGCAAGTTGCAACTGACATGGAGATGACAAACTGGAAGAACTTGTGAGTTGTGTCTATTTAGGTTTTATATACAGCTTTTAGAGCACCAGTTAGACTATCCATAAAAGAAACTAAATTATAAGGCATTTCGAAGGTAACTTGTGCATAGCTTTCAGTGAATGTGCAATGTAATGACTTGACTGTGGTTCCACACCACAGTGGACTTCTCAGTGTGGTTAAATCCGAAAAGCTTTCTATCACTCCATCCTCCCAACACCAACAACACAAAGGGTGAACCGAATCTATTAATAAAAACAAAATACCCTAAACATTGTACAAAAGAGGGGAAGGGAGAAGCAGACCTAATGGTCTAATAAGGCTATCTTCCAGAGACTTCTTGTGTGTGAGGCTGGCTTTGACCTTTCACTTTGCTCAGGAGCCCAGCGCTTCATTTTTCACATTCTTGCAATTACGTTAACGCTTCAAGCATTTCTGACTCCAAGTCAGCTAGCAACACCAGGCATAACTCAACACTGTGAGCTTTTCCCCTCTCTGTAGATTCATTAACAGGTCACCAAGGTCTCAACTGAAATTTAAAACTGACTGGTTCTGTTGGGTTAGTTGAGTTATGGCAAGAGGGATGGCAGGAAGGGCCAGAGAGAAGAGGAGGCGGGAGAGAGAAGACCCTAGGGTTCCAAGCAGGGAATGGTGACGGCAACAGGCAAGCGCAAAGTTTTATCATTTTGGTTAGTTTTGTTGTGTTGTGTTGGGGTCAGGAAAGAGAAGAGTTCTGAGACTGACACTCTGGGTAGAAACAATTCACGCCAACCTCTGTGCTGTGGGTAGCCGCACCCACTTATCCCATGTTGAAGGATTTGATCCCTGAAGGATTTTTGTTCCTTTAATCATATCTCTGTGGGATTAAAGAATGGACATGGTAGCTTATGTGTATGAGCAGTAGGAAGTCTGTCATTTTCCTGTGTTAAAGTTTGAGAGAAAAAAAGTTCTGATTGCTCTAAGATGGAGAGTAAGCAGGGAGAATTTCCTACCTGGTGTCTGTGCTTAAAACACATGTATAAAGTTTTTCTGGTTTTTTGTTTTGTTCTGTTTGACAGCAGACTCCAAATTTGGAAGGCTAGGTTTAAGTGTGTTTTGTCATACCCATGCCCATATTAATCTTTTAAACATGTTTTCAAGATATTCTGATATTTAGTCTCACCGAATTGTCCAGAGTAGCTTTCAGTGGGCAAGATTAATTATCTGCTTCAGGGCAAAGTCAACAGAGATATTGACTGAAATCGCATATGCTTATCATAGGTTAAATCTTAGGGTTGATGTATAATGGAAAACCTGGGAGAGAAGTTTATGTTCTTTGTATTAAATATATTATAATGTTTCATTGGAAACCAAGTTTAGAAGAGTTTTCTTGCTTATTCAGAATTTATTAGCACAACAGGCATATGGAAAACTGTAAAACGATTCCGTTTCAAAACAAATTATGATAAACAGAAAAAATAGGGATGAATTGTACTAAATACAATGTTTTCATACACATTTTAAATTAAACTTTAATAGCCATATGCTATAAAACAATACATGCATTTATGTTGCTTTATAAATTTTGTGAATATTTTTGCTATAGTGATTCATACAAATCTTTACTTTGAAACTTAAAAATGCCTCATTTTATGACCTGATAGTGAAAGAGCTACAGTTACACAGGTGAAAGGTCACCTTTTCCTCCTCAGTGTTTGTGCAACAAACTGAAAGGAGAAAAAAAAACCCAAATTTTTAAAATACTGTTAAGAAATAAAGTTAGTAAAATATAAAACCTGACTTGACTGTATATTTCCAACAGCACATGCCTAGCAGTAAACTATATAAATATGAACCAGACTTTTCATTCACTCTGATTTCTCTTGCTAAAAGCAGCCAAAGGGAGGGTGTTTGTCTTGTTAGTCACATTAGAATGAGGAAGGAAATCTGGTTTTTCAAGGATAGAATTAGGGTACAGACTTAGGGCTGTGGAGAAGTAACTGGCCCTCTTTGTGTCTGGCTTCCCATCAGTAAAATGGGGCTTGATAATAAGGCTTGGGGTCCCTCATTCTGTACCTGCTGAGTCAAAAGCTGCTTTGTGTTGCATTGTGTATTTTGCCAGAGTAAAGAGTAGGAAGCAGCCCCCTTGTTCCTAGAGCACTTTGAGAGCCTTAGATGAAAGGCACAATATATGTACAAAGTATTATTATTATTGATGGGTTTGTGTAACTCCCATTAACGCTGATGGGAGCTACGCATGTGAATTGGCAAGAGAATAGACCCCTCAGTGTTTAGAGCACATGAAATTTACATTTTTTCCAGTGCTGTAATTGAGATGTTGACAAATTGGAGAATATTGATGAGCCTTTGTTTTAAGTATTTCGTGCCAAGTTTGTTTTATTTTTCCTGGTTTGAACAATGGTATGGGTTCAGCAGCAATGAATAAAAAGGGTAGAGTAAAGATAACTTTGTATTTCAATATTTTGATGTGCCAATATGAAATAAATTGTCTTAGGCAAATGGAATATTGCTGTTTTAATCATTAGCTATGCATGAAAGAAAAATTGATGTTGACATCTTTGCTGTAAAATCGTTGTAATGGGGCCTTCCTTACAATTCATTTTTGTAAAATTCATTTTGTACATTTTGCAGCAATTGAACAATCCCTGCACTGTGAATAGGCAGGATTCCCAGAAATACCGAGACAGTTGGCCCAGTAACTGCTGAGCTCACACTGCACACCACACACACGTTAACCATGCTGTTGCCAGACCCAGTTTAACCTAAATACATTAGCAATCTAGCATCTATGGAGCTCCAGTCTTTCAGGACAGAGGGCTGTCTGAGCCAGCATAGTTCTCCTCTATTCTGCCACCAAACCCCTCCGTCAATGCCCCCATCTATCATTCAGGCAACGAGGCTAGTATTCCATAGCTAGATATTTATTTAGTTATTATACAGTCCTTTAGCAATCATGATATTGAAGTCTACAAATATCCCCTCAGTAGTGGATGTAAGTAGATAAGCAAACATCTAAGATCTTATTGCATTGTGGAGTTTATAGTACATGGTATAGTTATAAGACAGTATTTTTCCCCCACCAAAATATTCTAGTTATATATTTAAGGAAAGAGGGGGGAAAAAAACCCAAAACCTCAAACCCTTTGCTATGGGTCCTGAATGTGTTCTATTGGGATTTCTTACTCAGTCTAGGAAAACTCTGTCAATGGAATGTTTTCATAGTGGCGGCAATCTCTTTAAAATAACCCTAAATACAATATGACAGATGCCATCTGGCATAATCTTTTGCTAGTTGGTTTTAACTTTTATTTTTCCTAGAGCTAGGTTCATCCTAAACTGGTCACTTACTGTTATAATAAACACAATGATATTTTTTCCTTCCTGTCCTAATTGTATCAAAAAATTTTCTGAGACTGTACTTGATAATTAAACATGGTCCCAAAGCTGTTGTTTATGCAATATTAATACTGCATTTTCTTTCTCTTTCACCCCCAAATGAATAAAAAAGAATATCATCTTTAAACTATCAGCAAACACCCCAATAATTTCTGTTGATTTTCTTAGGACTTTTTAGAGTAGTAACTATTAGAAATAAAATTAAACTCTTCTAATAAATAATTGTTTTAGGACCATGGAATGGTGCCCATAAATGCTTAAAAGCTTTCTATAATTGCTGTTAATTTTGAATAATTTCTTTCTATATGTATCAATTTACTTGAAAAACCCGGAGTTCGGATTTCTAGATTTTTTTTTTTTAACTTAGTCATGTAAAGGGATGTCTCCTGATGCCAGTTAGAGTTTAATTTAGAGTAGTAATTAAACTTGAATACTGCCTCATAAACAAAAGATAAACAATAAACCAGCCACGTTCCCTGCTGTTTCATAGCTTTCCTTCCCAGATGTTTTAGCCTGATAATTTTTACACAGTGAACTACCTAACATGGAATTTTGTGGACAGAGGTAGGAAAATGTGTTTTCTTTTTTTCTTTTCTTTTTTTGGTAATCCTTTTTATTCCCCCTCCAAGAAGCAGAATGCAGAAGATTTTCCACTATTGAGATTTTTTTTTAACATTTTGATAAAATAAATACTTAATGTGGTTGTGTTCTAATGATAATTGTAGCTCTTTTTCTCAGGTATTGCTTTGAAAAAAAAAAAAACTAATCTGGTCACGACCATCTTTCACACTTAGTAATAGAAAGAGGAACCTTTTTTTATTTAAGTAAAATCTGGATAATAAGTCAAAGAAAGACCAGCTTGACAACGGAGAACTTTTCTTTTACTCTTCTTCTGCTTCCCGCCCCCACCCTCAACCTGTGTTACTCTGTGGCAGTACTCTTCCTCAGGCTACAAGAGGCTCTCTGTCCAGTTCTGGATCCTTCCACTGTCAGCCATGATCTTTCTAATTGTCAGGTACGAGTCCGCTGCTCAATGCAAGAAGCCATGTTATTTTCACTGGGTGGGGTAATTACTGAAAGCTGAGAATAGCTGCACTAAAGACAGAGGGATACTTTCATGATCCTATTAGCATAAGAGTGGGTAAATTATTCATGCCAAGTGAGGATTCCATGGGGAAAAGTATAGTTAATGCACATAGTTTTTAAATGTATCCCTTTCTGCTCTGAGACTAAATTCTTGTTGGAATCAGTTCTCAGACATTTACGGGAAAGCTCTGGTGGCGTGTTAGATGCAGTTCATCTCTCTCTGTTTGCAGCGCTCTCAATAGAGACCATCTGGCAAAGATCCAAAAGGTGATTAAACAAAATGATCAGCTCTTGTTGCTGTGTTACATGTCCAATACTCTGGATTAAAAAACATGACCCACGACAGTCAGCGAACGTCATGCCGCTCCCCCTTCCCCCTCCCCTCTCGGTATAAGAATTCAGATGGTCCACAAATGTGTGTGCCATCTTTGTGTCCTTATGGCCCATAATCATGAACAGGTTGTGCAAATGGCTCTTTCTGTAGCACTGTCTGTTCCAGCAGCATAGAAGCATTTCATATTAATTGGGTCAGTCTAATATTCATATTGACATGGGGAAAAATTACTAAAATTTATTCTTATAGCAGACAATGAATATGTGTGCTTTCTGCCGAGAGCGAAGTGAAATCTGACAACTGGCTCGTGCGACTGATTAATTTTTCCTGAAACTGAAGAAAATCAAAGCATGGGAAACTGTCATTCTCTGAAAACAGTGCACAGCCCTTTATAACTAAACAAAATGGATTGGGTGGGGGGCTTTCAGGGAGCTGTGTGGAAATGAGCTCTGGTGTTAACGCTATAATCAGGGATGAATTTACAGTGCCATTCAGAAGAGCCTCCCTCCCCATAAACAAGCTGATAATCACAGGGAAGCTGACTTCCAATTAGCTTTTCCTTCCCTCACACAGATCAGTGTGTTTATATGTCCTCCTTACGCTTTGATATGTCACTACCGAGTTGGTACATCTCACGTCAAATTCGAAAGTTTGGAAATAAAATGTTTTATTATGAGGAAATCCTTCTAATAAGCAAGGTAATTTCAACCAATCATTTCACGATTGAGTTAAGGTAAAAATGCCAAGATTTGTGACTAAGGGACAGATGTATCTTATCTTTGGGGGTTTGCACCAAATGCCAAGTAGAAATATAAATTGAACAAACCAGACATTGTGAGGAAGTGATTGAAGAAATATTGAGATGAAATCTTGGAATGAAATATGTATGTATATTTATAACAATGCTGTAGATTGCTTACGTGTCACATTTGCATGAGCCTGAATGGGGATTTTATTAAGGAGCAGTGTAAAGTATATTAGTAAAAGCACTCAGAACACATGACCATCACTCATTAGGCTATTCAGAGATCATGGTTGACCATTTAATATTGTGGAAATTGTCTATGACGGATGGTGTAGGATACATTTGAGTGCAAATGTCAAGAGAAGATAAAGAATAAAGCAGAAAAGAAAAATCTCAAAAGCCACTTGAAAACATCATCATTTCTTGTTGCCCACCCTTTCTAAAGGAGAGCAAAGCAGTAAGTAAGAAATACAGAGGGGCACAGAACTCGGGGAAGGGAAGTGAGGTCCCCTAGAGTCTGTGCAGTGTGGCAGATGAAAGGGACTGGAATAGCCTTGGGGGTCTTAAGGCTATTATAGGGCAACTCATGCTCTGTTATCATGCTGATTTTTCAATTGATTTTTGGCTGAACAGTACTTGTTGAAGCCCTCCAGAGCATCAAACACAGCCTTTTGGTGCTATACATTGTAATACACATGTTCTATTTTTCTCTTCATTGTCTTTACTTGGCTTCAGAAGAATAGTCTGTAATGAAGCAATGTCATTACCTCCACCCCCATTCTTTCTTTCCTGTTTCTACCCACAGGGAGTTTGTTAAAATTCTTATGGTTTTTTGTTTGTTTGTTTGTTTGTTGGGGAATGGGTAGTAGGAGAACAACTTTTCACTCATCTTCCTGTGTTGACATCTGTTTTTAATTTGGCCTTTAAAAATATTTTTTTTTTATGTCATAGTAGACAATGATAGAAACCACTTTAGTCTACTAAAATCTATCCCTGGACAGTCTTGAGCTATTCATCAATGTTCTAGTGGCCAGCAAGAAAGCATATATGGGGCTTTATTGAAATATAGTTCCTCATTAAAATGGAAGTGAGCCAGCTTAATATTCCCGCTCTATGACATGTTCCTCACCTTGCTTGAATTCTCAATGAGGAAAAGCCAAGTATGGTCTCCCCCATGAGTCTTCCTGATGTGCCCAGGTACAAGACCAGCTGCCCTTCCATGCTCTCTTTCTCTCTCTCTTTCTTCCTCTGCTTTTCCAAAGTAGGGTTTATCATATATTCACCTATCTAGCATTAGAAAGTCCACTTTTGACTCTATAAACAGATATCCTCTCTTTGTTGTTGTTTTTATGTAGGATGAGTTGACCACAACTCTGTGCCTGTCAATTCTGTGGTGTTTGCCTGGACATAGATGAACTATTTGGAACATATCCATTAAACTTGTATTATGCCATTAAGGGATAAAAATTAACTTGGTTTACTAAAATCTTGTTATATACATTGTGGCCTTAAATAAGTCAAGCAGCCATGAGCTCAAACTCACAATTGTTTTGGATATAAGCAGGTTCTTAAATTTTAAATTTATGTGTCCTTTAGTGTTATCTTACATTATGATCATATGGTTGGAATCTAGAGATGGGATTTCTTTTCATTATGTTATCTATACAAGAATGTACATATTTGTGTTTTTAAATGTAATGGTGAATCTAATTAGAGAAATTCTTTAATGTGGCCAATAGCTTTCCATAATGAACTCAGGGTCCGTTTTGCTTGTCCTCCTTGTTTAGGAGGGACTGACTTTGGGGGACATCACTGGTCTTCACACACGTAGGTAAACTCCTATACCTGTGTATAATTACCTGGAAATAATTTTTGAACTTTTAGGCTCCACATGTTTTTATTGATTTTCTACATATGTCCTTCAGTTTTTCATAATTTGCTTTTAGTCAAGTGCGAGTATTTTGGGTGATGCAAGCAAAACTTTGTACAGAAAAGTAACCTTTTTATGCAAATGGGTTACCGTCTAGACTCTTAAACTTTGAGTCAATAGACCTGTGTTCTGATTATAGCTGCATCGAAAAGGGCAGTGACCTAGGAGACAAACATGGGTACAAATCCCATTTTTCCTTTAATGTCTGTGAGATCCAGTTTCTTTATCTGGAAAGTGGAGGAAAAAATACTTACCCTCAAATTTATCTTAAAGACTACATTGCATGAGATTGAATGTGTTGAGCATATAACATTGCTCATAACCAGTAACTTAGTTCCTTTATTTCTCTTCTGTGTCTTGTGCTGACACTAATTAGCTGTATGACCTTGGATGTGTCCCTTAGTCTTTTTGAACTTTGGCTCACCCATAAAATAGAGTTGAATTAGGTGATCTTTTAAATTCAAGCTCCAGGAATATAATGTTTACATTCATGGGTCTTATTTTTTATGTGTACACTTTATCTTTAACAGAGAGAGGTGGCAAGTTTTTCATCAGGGGTGTAACATGAACATTCTTATGTCCTTGATTTAAAATATGTAGTGAGATAATATTTTCTGTTTCTTGCTTTGGATTCAGGAGAGTCCCCCACAAACTCCCCCAACTCAGTTTGGCAAGAAAATGACTAGGAACTAGAGTTTGTTTTCCAAGGATGGTAGAATGCCACAATTAAGATGTAAGTCACATAAATGGAGGTTTCCACATAAGAATTCTGTTTTCTAAGTATGAGGGGCATTTTGTAAACACAAGCAACTTCTCTATTCTCCATTATCAAATTAAAATGAACTCTGTTGGAATTTCTGTACTTTGCAGGTAGAATAAATGATAATTATTACAGAGGCTCAGACTCTACCACATCATTCCAGAAAATCATCAGGAAAAATTTTATCATTAAATGTATTTAACTGAGTTCTAATTATTTAAAGACTATCAATTTCTACAGTATATATAGATATTGCCTCTAGACAACAGAATATTTACTTAATCAAAACACTCTCCTTAACACTTCATACCAGCTAGAGATATTAATGTTGCCTTCAACCATTCCTTCTTTTTCCTTTTTTTTCCTTTAGGTTTAAAGATTTACAAAAGTAGACTAGGAGTATAAAATTTCATATTTCTTTTTCCAGCTAACATTTATAACAAATGCCATCCACTAAAATAAAACTTCCAAAATTTCTGTGTCCTAAATGTGAGTGATAAAGAAAAGTCAATACATCATTGATTATTGAAAGCTTGTGGAATCCATCTCATGGGTGCCCTTTTCATTTTTGTTTTTTGTTTTTGTTTTGGTACCAGAGATTGAACCCAGAGGCTCTCTACCACTGAGCCACATTCCCAGCCCTTTATAAGTAGAAACAGGGTCTCACTGAGTTGCTTAGGGCCTTGTAAAGTTGCTGAGGCTGGCTTTGAACTTGTGATCCTCCTGCCTCAGCCTCCCCAATTGCTGGGATTATATGCATGTGCCATTGCACCTGGCTGTGAGAGTTCTTTTCTGACAGATTGCCATACATGGAGGTGATGTGTAGGCACACAGCTGTCTATAGACAGGACCCTTTCTCAAGACCTCATCTAAGTGTATGCTATTCAAATTTCATACACAGAGATCTTCACTGAGCAAGACACTCAAATCTCTGCCTTCAGTAGCTTACCATCTTCCAGGAATGGAGGAGACACCACAGCAAATATACAACTAGTTCTTGCATGGCAGATACTCACTTCTAGGGAGTATGGATTGAGGAAGGTTTGCTGATACTTAATAGAACTGTCTGGCGTAAAGAGAATGGCAGTTTTGGAAACATGGATACGAACACTCCTTTTCACCCTATCATTTCCAAGCAGCAATTCTTCTAAACATCAGTTTCTTTATCTATAAGTGGGAATAATGACAACCTCATATTGTAAATTTAATGTACTTTGACTTTTATTTATTTATTATTGGTTTTCTTTTCTTTCTTTCTTTTTATGATGCTGGGGATAGAACCCAGGGCCTTATGCATGCTAAGCAAGTACTCTACCACTAAGCTACATCCTGAGACCTACACATTGTCTTTTTAAGTTTCTAGGTGACTGAAAGTGGAACCCAGAGAATATTTTATTCATTCACTTATTGATCATATAATTGGTGCCAAGCGCTGTTGTAGTAGTAGGGATATAAAAGTAAATAAGATGTGATCCTTTTCCGGTGAGTTTGTACTATTCAGTAAATAACCCAGAAGTGTAAACAAATAAACATGTGTGTCTCTAATATTACATTTAAATATAGTTTGTAAGTTATTTCAGAGAAAAGGAGTGACTAAAAATGTCTGTGGAATATCTGTGAGAGGCTTCTCAGAATTGGGAAGGTCTAAAAAGGTTTTGATGGTCTTAGTGGGTATTTCCAGGTAAACATGGTAGGGAAGAAATGGGAAGCCGATGAAACAGCCATTGCAAAGGTCCAGAAACACAAAGCTGCATGGTACACACTGAGCCACAACAGACTGACATTGCAGTTTGTGTGAGAGACTAATGGAGAAAAGGAGGCTGGAGAGGCAAGTGGGGGCTAAGATTCTGATTACCATGCTAAGAAGCTTATACTTAATCCTGTAGAGCACTGTTTACCAAACTTTCCTGGTGATATGAAGCACCTAAAAAGTATGTAAATCCAGATTTCCAGGCAGACCACAGACATCCCCAAATCAAGATTTCCAGGGGGAATCCTGAGAAATCTGGATTTCTATTTTATTTGTCTGTCTGTCTGTCTGTCTGTTTGTTTTGTGCTGGGGATTAAACCCAGGAGCACTTTACCTGAACTAATTCCCAGTCCTTTTCATTTTATTTATTTGCTTTTTGAGACAGTAACTGGCTAAGTTGCTGAGGCTGGCTTAAATTTACAATCCTCCTGCCTCAGCCTCCCTAGTTGTTCAGATTATAGGCGTGTGCCATGGCACCTGGCTTGGGAACCCGAATTTTTAATGCATGTTCCAGAAAAACCCTACTTTGTAATATGGGAATCCGTTAAGGAAGTTTAAGCAAAAAGAGGTTTGGTGAAATTTACATTTACAAAGCCTCTTATTGGTTACGGAGAATACATTTGAGGGACACAAGAGTAAATATAGAATAAGGACTAATGATTTGGAAAACAGATGAGGGTTGACTCAAGGCAGTGGCAGTAGAGATGGAGAATAGAGAACTGATGGAGATCTTGCATGTGAAAAGAAGGGAAGAAGACAGTCTAGAATAACATGCAGGGAGGGACTCTCCCTTGGTAGAGATGCCATATAATCTACATAGTTTTTTTTTTTCTGCCATGAATTTTGAAATATGGACATCTGGCAACCAGTATATACTCCATTTATACATGTAAAATTGTTGAAGTGGAAAGGCTTGATGTGTGTTGGTGAATAATGATTCTTCCTGGAAATACGGTACTTAAGGCCAATGTAGTGTAGTGGTTAAAGGTGTGGCCCCTGGCATTGGCCTGCCCTCCTTCAAATCCTCAGATCCATTACTTGTCTTTGGCAAGTCTCCCATCCTCCACTTTTCATCTTTAAAATGAAGGTATAAATAACACCTAATTTAATGGATTTTGAGGGATAGTGATTAATTAATGTGATTTGTGTTAAGTGGCAGTAATTTTATATATTTAGCTCATATTAAGTAAACGTTATAAATTTTTTAAATTTTAAAGTTGCTTTTAAACTACTTGAAAATTGAACCCATGCAACTGAGACCATGATGAAAAACATGGCAGGAAATCCTGCATTTGTACCTCAGAAAGAGAAGTTAAGGGCTGGCAAGCTGGAGGAACATCTACCCGCCCAGCCCAGACCTAAGCTCTGCCCCCCAGCCCCAGACCCTGACTTCTACTTGGAAGTAATTCCTTTATCTGAACACCCATTGCACAGTTTCCAATTCTTTCTTGTGACACACACATCAGTTTCTCCTGGTGTTATAGTAATGATATGTTTCTTATTTATTATCCCGCTAGACTGTAAGATTCTTGAGGACAGTTTTTAAGTCTTAGGCATCTCCTTCCTCCCCTCCCCCATTGTGCTATGATAATGTAGGAGGCCTTCAATAATAGTAATGATTTTTTTTTTTTTTGAAAGGAGGATTGGGTCCATATTGTGCAGGGCAGTGAATAGCAGTCTAGGGAATTTGTGCTTGATTTGGTAGGTAATAGGGACCTATTGAAGATTTGTGAATGGGAGTAGTGACATAATCGCCTTCCTTTTGAATGCCAATGACAAATTCTCCACTATGTCTTCCATGGTCAAAATAGCAGACCCGTATTCGTCCCTGAAATACTGTCTGTTTGAAAGAGTGGATATTCTTTTGAGTGAAGAAATACATTTAAAATAGCTTAAAAAAAAAGAAAAAGCTTTGACGATCTTTCTGAAGTAATTTAAGCACTTAAATTATTGTGATTCACAGAGGTCCCATGTCTGCCTCATCATTCTAGAAATTTGTATGTAAGGACACATTCTGTAAATCTTTTTTTAAATGTATGTTTTTTATTTAAAAAAAATTTTTAGTTGTAGTTAGGAAAAATATTTTATTTATTTATTTATGTGGTGCTGAGGATAGAACCCAGTGCCTTGCACGTGCTAGGTGAGCACTCTACCGCTGAGCCACAACCCCAGCCCCTCTGTAAATCTTTATGGTATTGTAATTATTAATATCTAGGAATGACTCAATAGGATTGAATAAATAAGTCATCTTTAATATTTGGAAAATTATGGTTCCTGGGATATTTAAATATGCATTACTTAAAACAAACAAACAAATTTTGTGGTTCCTAGAGTAGAGCAGGATTTCCTCTAGTGTAGGAATTATCAGATCACCTAATTTGCTAATATGCATTTTAAATATGCAAAGGGTAGAGAGAAACAGAGCTTCTGAGACCCATCTTAACCATTGAGATTTTTTTCTTGCATTACCTCTGGGGACACTCTTTCTCAGAACTCATTCTGAAAAACACTGTCTTTGCCTCTGCTACTTTCACTGAAGCACATTCAGACAGAGTTTAATATCCTTGGGAGTCCTTCTTGCATCTTGCATTTAAAAGGTGGGTCAGCATGGGCTCAGGATCAATTTTCAATTGTGTAAAAAGCAATTTCCTCTATGGTCAGAAGTCTCCTGGACTTGAGCTATTCTTGCACAGAATGTTCTGTTAACCCAGCTATCCTTGCAGTTATCCTTCATTGTATTAATCACACAAGGTGCTGTGGAATACTCTGAGTGCTTGATTCATACAACTACATCCTCAAAAATGTTGAAGTGAGGATCCCAGTAGAATTATTCTTGATATTAATTAATACTTAATTTGATGCATAGCACATGATGTGCTTTCGTTTCTCAAACACGAACTTTTTTTTTTTTTTTTAACTCTCCACTGAATTGGAAGCTAGGTGAAAATCCAGGTAGGATTAGGGAGTATATGACTTGGCCCTGCTTGTATTAGGTGGTAAGCAATGTACTGGATATACTGTCTATCGATTGGGAATTACTGGGAAACAGAGCTGCAGACCCCCAACCTATCTGTGTCTTGTTGTCCTAGATCTCCAGTTTAGCATCTATACTAATTGCACTTACTGGCAACAAAGTTTTCCCTGACTCTTCCTTACTATTGGAGGATCCTAGGAAGCATTTTTGTTATGCTTGGGGACATTGAGGAGGTCCAGAATTTCTATCTTTTCTTGGTCATCAAGGGATGACAACCCTTTTGAATTCATTTATTCTACTTCTCCTGAGTAATATGTGGCAGGATTACCTACTTGCATGTGGCACACCTTTTGGGATACAGCAGGAAGAATTCGGCTGGGTGCACCTTATCTCTCTCCATCTTAGAAATGAGCAAGAGGAAGATACATTCCATCTAAGACTATTTTTGCAGTATGGTGAGGAAAAGCTTAATTTTTTTTCTCATTTGTTAAGAATTTTTCTGCAAGATTTTGAATGCTTCATAGTAATTTAGTTCAGAAAATGTAACATTTCTAATGGGCATCTTCCTTTTTGTAGAGATAGGTTAGATATGTCTGGAAAATCAATGACTTTTAATGTCATTCGTGAACTGGCAAAACTGAATAGAAACGTGCATTTGCTGTTCCTTACCCATCCAGACTTTGCTGTTTTTCGACACCATATCCTAGCAAAGTTGTCAACCACTTAATATATGAGAATTTTGTTCATGATTCTTGTTCTGAGAGGAATTCTAGTTGCTCATTTGCTGCCAGCATAAAACACGAGTTGCTTTCAGTTGGCAAAACAAACAAACAAAAAGCAAAGCAAAGCAAAACAAAACCAAAAAACCTCTGACTTAAAAAAAAAGAAAAAGATTACACTGAAAAGTAATGTCAGGCTTTTAAAAAAAATAGAGAAAAAAATGGTAGTGTTAAAGGTTGATGTGTTGTTCCGTAGGTTGGGCATTTAGGGCAAAAATAAAAAATAACACAGAAGCTTCCCTTTGAACATTGTTAGGGATCTTGAGACCTGCTGCTCCCTAGCTGGATGGGGAAGGTGGAAAGGGAAACACATAGATATCTGGCCTGATAGGACATCTCCAGTGCTACTTCAGTATTCTCTAGAATTCTGACATCTTTACTTATTTTGTTGGCATGTAGGTACCTCTTTTTTTTTTTTTCAACTTTTTGCTTGAACTTGCTGGCCTCTTTCTAGGAATATTGCCTGATAGCATTTGCTTAGTTTTTATGGTCCTGTGGACAGTTAGAGGTAAAGAAATCAAGAATTGAAAATAATAAATCTTGATTCTGGAGAGTTGTTCACCTAGTGGTTGCTGCACAGATCAGCTATGTGTCACCCTAATGCTAACAAAGTGACTGTCTTTAGTTTGTGAAAATATAAGTACAAATTAGTGGAGCAAACCGTTCTTTTAATTTGTGATAATTCGTTTTTAGCATTGATGTCAGCATCCCCCAAATTGTCCTTTGTCATGATCCTTTGTCGAAGCATCAGTCACCGAATCTATGTTAGGCAGAAGTGAATAGTCTTAGGTACTAGAAAGCAGTTACAAGCTCATGAGATATCACTATAAATTTAAAGAAGTGTTTTTATGCATAATAGAGAAATAATTCAAATGTTTATAACTTCGTTCTTAAGATCACCGACTGGAGTTAGGCCAAGTTCTGAATCTTGATTTACAAACCTAAGATAACTTATTTAACTTCTCTAAGCCTATATTTCCTCATTTATAAAGTGAGAAGAGTCACACCTCATCTCATAGAGATGATGTGTCTACATTCTGGACTCGGCATATTCAATGCAATATGCTCCAAGAATGAGAATAATAATAATAATGATGATAAGAATAATATGCACATTACCACGGACTTTATTAGTTTGGGTTCCATAGCTTGAACTTTAAGCCTATGTATTTTCCATGAATTTCTGTTTCAGCATTTGGCATTATATGACTTCTAAAAGGAAGAGAACCAGTAGCTCAAGATGCTTTGTTTGCCTGTTTTCCCCTGGTCCTTGTGCTGTAATGCAGACATGAAAACAGGGCAAGGTTTATAGAAGGAGGCTCAGGAAAAGAGTAGAAATCGGGGAAAGACTGACTCAAATGTTTAGTTTCCTATGTATCATGGTTCTTGTAACTTGGAAATCCCAAATCAAATGCTGTCCCCATTCCTTTTGTTCCATTTCTTAATTTTTATTTTCTACCTGAAGGCCACAATAGTGTGGACTCAGGCGACTGAATGTGTGCCTTCCTGTTAGCTTATGTGTAGCTGGAGATGTCGCATGGGCATTTGGGGAGGCTCAGGCTGCAGTGTGGGAGGGTCTGGCAAAGTTCCACCCTTTACTACTTGTTAACTAGGTGCTTACCTTGTAAAGGGGTTTGGAGGAAGACATGAGGTGATAATGTATGCCTGGCGTGTTATAACCTTCCATTAAAAGTTAGTTGCTATTAACATCTTCATCAGGTCTTTAAGTTCACTTGGACTTACCCTTACATCTCTGTGTGATAAGGATGTAGGGGATTCTTGTCTTTCCTGACTCTAACATGCTATCTCTATTAATTTTCAAATGATATGATTTAAAATCCAAATCATGTCTGCGAAGTGATATCCTGTATTTAGTTTCACATTTCTAGTTCTTAATGTATTTTTACATGAATTTTCATGTGATTGCCCCAGAATTGCTCAGGTTTATCCTCATTTTCCAAATAAGGTGGCTTGGCCTTGGGGATTGTCAATTACTTGCCCATCACCAAAAAGAAGGAAGCAAAGAGCTTTAAAAAAAAAAGAAAGGCCATTTAATTTTTTTCATGCTCTTTACCTGCAAAGTGCATTTTGCATAAAAAGGTATTTAGTTCACATATGGTGTAAAATTTAATGAAGGCAACTGACTGTCCTGAGAAAGTCATTAAAACCCCCATGTCACCTCTCTAATCAAAAGGCTGCCACCCTTCTATTATTTCTTCATTACAACCTTTCATTTTTATTTCTTCAAGTTAAACTAGAGCCTGAGCTATCATATGCCACTTGTTAAAGATTTTAAATCAGTAATTTATGCTTTGAAAAAGCAATTTGTTATCCATATCTTTTTTCATTCATGTTGGTCAGATCCATAGGGTCCATCTTTGGGTAGGAAAGAGAGAGGCTAGAAATTAAACTGACATGTTCTAAAGGTTCAGTTTTCTCCTTGTACTTAGAAATGCTAAAGAATGCATGAGGTACAGAAGCATAAAATATCGAGACTGCTTTTCTTCTGGGACTTAACAAAACTCTTATAGTCATCAATTTCCTATATACATTAATGATACTTATTTGTGTTTTAGTTTTTGCTCTTTGTGTCAAACAAACATTGGTTTGGGGGATAATAAGAATTCTGCCATCCAAAAAGAATCTACCAATTCTATTAGTCACACATCCAACTGGATCAAAAAACGAGAGAGTGAATATTTCATATTGTGGGTTTTTAAAAGATACTTTTGTGTGAATAAAAAAGGACTTTCTCAAAGCTGTTCAATTCAATTTCCTTTTTAATTTGCTCACCAACACCACTTAATCACCTCTGCAACTGACTAGAAATGCTTGCTAGATTGGCTTTAAAAATTCAGCCAAGGTGAATTTTTTTTTTAAGCTAAGAATTGGCTTAGCAACTTGTTTTTATCTAGCTTGAAATATTGAAGCAGTAAAATAAAACCACATTCTTTAATTGAAAGGTGCTTCTGCAATATTCAAACCACCGTGTCAGTCACACGTGTTGTTCAAATTCTTCAGAGATCTTGAATTACTTAAAGGCATCCTCAGTATTCTGAGAAAGTTATGTTATGCCCCACTACAAAATAAAAAAGAACCAGTCAGGGCTTCCTCTTCTCTTTGGCAATATTTTTTCCCTAAAGGATTTTTTGACACTCTCTTTAGTTCTTGACTTCCAGGGTTGTTCCTGACAAATCTCCAGAGATGTATCTCAGCGCCTATAGTAGTGTCAAAAGCGTGAAGCCACTTGTCCAGGCACTGAGACCTTACCTTTGATTGCCAGCAATTCACTAGGTGAAGTGCTTAAACTGCCACCTGCCTGAGGGCTTCCAGAATTTACATTATGCACTTTTGAAAGGGCAGACTTTGAATTGGGACCACGTGAGTCATTCTAATCTCTGGTTGACTCAATCTTGAAAATTTCTGAACAATATTATATCGAGAGTGATCAGAGGAATAAGAATGATATTAAGGTATAATTTGAAAGTCATATAGTAGCCTATATGCAAAGTTTCTGTGCTTTTGAAAAGATCTGAAAAGCACACTTAGTAAATATCTAGTTATCTTTGGTTGAACATTTCAACAGGAATTAGTTGCCTAAGAAATGATAGCAGACAATAGATAATTTATTCCCTCTTTAGAAATGTTGTACTTGTTTGTTGATTTTTACTCACTGGATTGGGCTTGTGGTTTAAAGAGAAGTTAATCCTGACTTTCTTAAAACCTATAGAGTTTCAGGATTTCTTAAAGACAAAGGCTTTTGATATTTCAATCCAATAAAATTTCCCATGCGTAAGTGTTCTTACACTTTCTTTGGTCCTACAACAGTGTTGATGGTGTCTACACAAGGTTGAGAACTAATTATTCAATTATTTTGCCTAATGAAAATCAAAATCAGTATTTCATATTTCAAAGGGTTAAGAAATTTACCTAAATTTATTTTAATTCCTCAGCTCATTTGCCTGTGTAGAATGTATTTTATTGTATCATTAACTGTAAGTATTCCTAATATGGTACATAAATGTCTCTTTTAAACATTTGTAAATTATGTGATTTTTTTTGTTTACAGATTGTGAATGTTTATAGTATTGCATACTTATGATCTAAATATATTTTATTGTTATGTAATTATACAAAGGAAAAAATATACTTCTTAGCTACATTATTCCTTAAATGTGTATTTTCAGCACTGAAAATAAGTAGATATGTACAAAGCCTCTTTAATTTCCTAGTGTTCTATTTATTTGATACATTATATAGAAACAGGGGTGAATTTTTTTCTCTTTCAATTGTTTAGCTTACCAAAAATAATAATTTATTTTGATTGAGATATCGTAACAGGTCATATAGGACTGTAAGATATACTATTTTTTTCTTTGCCTTTATAAATTAAATACTTGGAAATGACTGCCTAACTCACCAAGTCCCTCTGATCAAATCTTTCCTATATTGGGAATTGACAAAATTGTTTTGTTTTAAACCTTGACTAGTTCTAGTCTAAGAATTGTTTGACCCAAACAAGGATTTCAACACAGATCTTGCAATTTGATGCCCATTGGCCAAAAACATTTTTTCCTTTTGACATTAGTTCACTTTTCTTGACCTCTTTATGTTAGGGAGCAAAAAATCTAATGTGATATGTGAGCTAATTTCTTGTTTAAGAGTTTTAAAGAGTGCCATGTAGCATCTGATCATTTTCTTCCCAGATATTAGCTCTGTTTTATACTATATCTTTATTATAAGTTGAATCTGAGTCCTTCTATTTGATCATTACCATTGGTAAACAAAAAAGTGCTAGGTCAAAGAAGCATCTATGATCTATGTGCACTGACAGGGCAGCAGTAGCAAGATCATCGGCATTATCATGGCTAATGTTTGACAATGGCTTTATGCCAGATACTGTGTTGTGTATGTTTTATATAGTTTAATCCTTATAACATTGTGTCAGTTTTTCGGTTGGGAAAGCTGAGGCTAAGAAATAGAACTTACTTCCCATTGTCTAGAAAGTGATGAAGTCAGTACTCTAACTCACATCTGTCTGGCCCCCAAACCCAGGCACTCAACCAGTGTGCCACTCTGTTTACTAGAACAGGTGTCAGATGGTGTGAGATACCTATTGGCAGCCCAGAAATCTGGGCTGCAGGTGTTTCTTCCCATTCTGAAAACCTCAGGTGGGTTGTGATATTTTTTCATATACTTGGACATTTCTCAAAAATTTTTTGAAGCACCCCAAGCCATAGTACTTTCAGAGATCTAAACTCTTTTCTAAAAATCTAGGCTAAAAGTTCTTACTTGATATCATGATATAATACCACATGTAATCTTGGAAAATTGCTAATTGTATATAGAAGGGCATCAAAGCTAATCTTACCATGGTCCCTGAATGCCCCAGAGCCCTCTGACATTTCTCTGATATTATTTCAAGAGCCAAGTGAATAGCTTCCTAATCCTTGTCTTGATGAATAAGATGATGGAGTATAGAAATGACCAGCTCCCCAATTTCCCATATGTTCTACTAAACGTGGTTAGAATTTGTGAAGGATGTGATTGGAATTTTTTCCAGGTAGTGGCAGAGGATGAATGGGGTATATATATATTTTTCAATATTGGCCTGATCAGTCTCCATGATCTTAGGACATGACCACAAACAAGAGGCTAAAGGTGTATGTTGTCTCCCACACGAAAGGCTTCCCCTTCTGCCTCTTCGACCACGTATTTGCATCCTACCTTCCCTCCAGTGGCCTGTATTTTTGTAACTAAAGCACTTCATTGATTTTTGCTGCTTATTATTATAACGTTTGGCATTGAAGGAGGGCCCTTGTTAAATAATTTCCTAGGCATGGTTGGGCAATCCTACTTCCTCTCTAGGAGGACAAGTTGGTGTCATGCAGTAACCGTGCTTACACACTCATACTGGGCACTGAAATGATCCCAGTTATCCTTAAGAGGGAGGATCATGTTGTCAGGGTAGTGTCACATGCAAAGCCTGTTGAGCTCTGAGAGCTCTGAGTCATTGGCCACACTGGCTAGCCCTGGGCACCTGGTCAGTGGACGTTTTCTGTGTCTTTTCTGATCACTTACTGCTACCGCAGCATAGTAAAAACATGTCAGTGGGCTCCTGAGCAGATCACAGGCAGGGCACAGGAGTATTAGGAGCTCTTAGTTCTAATCTTAATGGTAATTTCCCCTGTGATCATAAGTAATTTACTTGAAGAAATAAAATACCTTGTTTTGAATTTTAAAAATTATATTGAGTTCTATTCTGCCTATTTCTTTAAGCAGCTTTAAGATTTTTGAAAATATAATTAATTCAATCAATCAGTAAATTAATTTGCAGTACTGGGGATTGAACCCACAGTCACTCCACCACCACTGAACTACATCTCAGCCGTTTTTATTTTTTATTTTGAGATAGGGTCTTGCTGAATTGCCCAGGGTGGCCCCCAATTTGCAATCCTCCTGCCTCAGCCTTTCCAGTTGCTGGGATTATGGACATGTGTCTCTGTGCCCAGTTAGCAGCTTTAAGATTTTTAGAGTTGCTTTAAGATATGTTATGGGTGCCATTTTATTTAGAGTGAGACATCCAGATTTCAAAAACTTAGAGGAAATGCTACACTTTCAAAAAGGGTTTCAGAAAAACTAGTCGGTGACTACAAATCTTACTTTCTATAGTCATCTCCCCAAAGGCCCAGAATTCCTGTCTGCTTGTATAATTTATTTCAGAGAAATAATTTGGTCACTTTAGGATTTTTTTTTTAAATGTTAAATGAAAGTAGTAGAAGATTTGATGCCAGTTTAAGTCCCCAATGATTGATTTAACAAGGTAGACATGTCAACTAGGTACTTCTGAACTATTCTTAATATATTTTTAGTGTGGAGACCTTAACAACTAAGAACTCTAATCTGTAGTAGTTTGGTGGTTTTACCTAAACATCTATACGTTAAAGATGTTTTACAGATACAGGTGCAGTCATTGTTTGGTAGGACTTTATAAATTACAGAGACTCTTCTCTTTCCTGTTCATGATGTAAATTAACATTTCACCCTTGAACACTTTCACTGTGGGCCTGTGTAACCTTCTCTTAGGGCATCTGGTATATTTTGATGCTATAAAATAGAGTCTTTTAAGGTGTCCCCCTGCCTTCTTTTGAAACCCATCTCTCAACAGTTTTTGTTTTGTTTCGTTTTTGTTTTTGAATGGTTGAGTGTGTGTGTGGGGGGGTGGTACAGGGAGTGCTGGGCATCAAACCCACAGCCTTGAGCCTGGTATGGTTGGCAAGTGTTCTCCCAACTGACTGACCTCTTGCTCCACTGCTACCTTAAAAGAATACTTTTATGTAACCAATGAGCAGGTCAGTTTTGAAACTAGCTACAGAGTATATCTGGGCTAGAGTCCTATATTCAAAACTAAGGTTTATGACAGACTTGAGGATCAGATGCAAATCTGTGCAGGAATCTAACCTGCCATTGTAAAATTATTAACTATATCATATATTCTCTATAAGAAATTCTTGACTTTTTGGTTATTTTTTTATTGATAATGCTGCAAAGAATGTAATATTCTTAAAAATAGATGATAATTAAATACATGCCACTTCATTATTAGGTACCTATTTTCTTCTCAGATTACTGTGGCAGAGAAAATACAATTCTGGGGAGCTAGGGTTGTGATTCAGTGGTAGAGCACTGCCTGGCATGTGTGAGGCACTAGGTTTGATTCTCAGCACCGCATATGAATAAATGAAAAATATAAAGGTCCATCAATGTCTAAAAAAATATTTACAAAGATTTTTAAAAGAAAATAGAATTCTGGCCTACAAAGGGGCCATTCTCTACAGTTGTTATAATTGTATAGAATCCTTGCACTCTGTAGCTGATGCCAAATGCTAAGCATCAGACTCACATTACCAGAAATGGTGATAAGTTTATAAGTCATTACAAGATCATAAACACATTCTTTTTATTCACTTTATTTACTTGGATCTCACCCAAACATCTTTAAAAAGTTCAGATACCAATTTCTTCTGCCATGTAATTATTTTTTTCTGTAGTCTGTGTCATAATTGTTACACTTATTTCCAGTTACCTCCCAAACACCCCATGAAAAGACATAGAACACATGTTCAGGGGTCATAGACACTAAACTGGCAAATTTGGCACACAGTAACTTCCAGGAACTAAAATGTCAATGTAGAGCATGTGCTCATTGAACAGCCCATAACACTGTTTTAAGAACACTGAATACCTACCCTAAAGAAAGCTTATAAAAGTGCGGTCTTTAAAGTTTGTAGATTAGACCAGCTGAGACAATATAGATTCTTCTATGTCAGTTTCTGTTAATCCCAGGAAGCTACCAGGGGACATGTGAAAATGAGTTTTGAAATAGATTCTTTGGGAGACTTTGGTAATAACTAAAAAGAAGACAGAATATTCGGGAAAAATGTTGTTTATCTGCAAGTCTTTGTATCTTAAAGACATGGGAAAGTGGATTTCTTTTATGAGGATATTTAACTTTTTTTTTTTGAATGAACAAATAAATGTATGAAATGCTTAAATTCTTAAAAAGGAAAATGTAAGTGTCCTTAGTTTTTGTTGCTTAGGTCTAGGCCAAATAATTTCAAAGTATTTCTAATTCTTTTTTTTTTTCTTGAAAGTATCTTTGATTCTCTATCTCCCATATGTAACTTGTCAGCCATGACTATTTTACTTTACTCTTAAATATATAATTTATAAATAGAAGCAATGTTGATAGACTTGTTTGACTCTCTTCTAGAAATAAATGACTCATTTTGGATTGCATGTGAGAGCTTCAAGCTGCTCCAAGTAACAATCCACGACAATGAGAAAATCATTATATTATTCATCTAGGCAGCAGGAAATTACAAAAAAGAAAAAAAAGCAAAGTCTGCTCCTGTGGTAGCTGGGACCTTTTGTCTATGGCATATCACTGATGGCAAACTTGCTTTGGTCACTTGTGGAGGTTAAGCCAAGGAGCTTACTCCTTACCTCCTCCTTTTTGTGTTTTTGCATCTTATTATATCCTATGTCATTGCAGGTCATTTGAATGCAATTGGATGTATGTTAAGTAAAAAAGTCACTTTACCTTATTAATGATTCTTTCAGAATATTTTCCTCAGTTTTATTTCTCTACTGTAATTTCTTATTATTTTAAAATATGTATGTTGGCTTTAGAAAGGGAATTTTCCTTTTGAAAAAAATCCCCTGGAAAAAGGCCACCTCTGTTTGCTTTCAAAATGCAAGAAATCAACATCACCTCTGGCAGGTATCTTTCCTCATAAGGGGGCCCAGTAAAAGTGGCAGCATCTTTATCCAAATGATTTATGGACACTTTGCTGATGAACTTGATGCCTGCTGTTGTCTTCATTGTTTTGAAATTGAGAGGCCAATGGGGATGGAGGGAGGAAAACACATTTCTAATACCAAAATTATTTAGAGGTGCAAAGTTTGTTTCCCAATGAGGAAAGAGCTTTGTTGGGAGCCACTGCCTAGATCACATGATGCAACCTTTTGACAACTGAGTGTCTGCTGGAGATGGCTGTGAGGGATGACCTTTTGACCTAGGAAGGAATGCTGTGAAGGTGGGAATGTACTCTGAGGCCTGGCCCAGGAGAGAACATGGAAAATAGCCCCAGCCACTCCAATACAGGAAGGATCTAACTTGGTTTTAGCTTTGAATTTAGTATCAGCTAGTGAAAACTTAAGGAAATTTCCTATAATTATTCCAGACCTTTTCTATTACTCCCACTGTCTGAAGGAGAGTAAAAAGCAAACAATATGAGTTCCCAGATGAATTCGTGTTGCAAATGACATGAGAAGTCAGCTGTGTTCATCCTGCTAGCTCGTGGACTAGAACCCAAGTCTTGGATCTGTTTTCGTGCAAGCAATTAAGCCTGTGCTCGTTGGTTTAGTGGCCTTGGATGGGGGTAGGGGTGGAGGGACGAGAATGAGTCCATTGCTCTAAAAGCTTTCCCAGTCGTAATGATCTTCATAGAAACAAAAATCCATTGTGTGGAGCTGTAACCTGAGAAACTCTCTGTGATCCTGCTTGTTTTACTCACCAACATTGATCCCCAATACATGTGACCCTTTGAAAAGGAGCACCGTGTTGGTGATTCCTCTTATTACTAAATACCATTGTGTTCATAATGGCCATTTATATATGATTACACTGCACACCCGGGTGGCTGATGGACCTTCTCTAACTCCCTGAAGCCACCTGACCAGCATAGGACACAGGCCTTAGCCTCTTGATCACTCTCTTTGCCCTGTCTTCTGTCATTTCTTGATGTCCTCTATGAAAATGAACTAGGGAGCTTAGTATGGCTGGAAATAGGGTAGCACAAGTTCTATGTAAGGGCAGGGGGTGGCAGGACACAAGAAAGCCTGGCAAAGCCTTGAAGAAAATAGGTTACTTCATTTTATTATTTTTCCCCCCAGTTCCACAATATGTCTGCATGCTTTAGCACTGATTTCTCAGCTAGTTGGGTCCCAGGAGGCCCCATTGAGCCCTGTACTGCTCAGGGAGTTGCAGCTGTATAAAATAGGGGAAAAAAATTGTAGTTTGTATGAATTGTTCTTTACCTTGGTTTGGGTTCAGAATGGCAGCTGCACTCCGACTTTGTGTGTGACAGCACAAAGGCCAGCAAAACTGAAAAGCAAGTCAGCAAGTAGAGAGACAAAAGCAACGATCAGCTAATACAGCTCCACATGGCCTGACTAATTTATGAGAAAAAACTGTTCTGTTCATTGGATCAGCACTCTGAGGAGGCAGGTGGAATTGCAGGAAGTTTTCATTGACTCTCCTGAGCAACTAAGGACGCCACGAGAGATTCTGCTCAGTTTGAACTTTATCAGGGTCTACGCTTAATCAATAGAGTATTGGAAAAAGAATTAATTACTAAAGCAGAATAAAACAGCTGCATTTTAAACTAAGGATCCATCAATTCAGTAATCTTCCGGTTACAGGCTAGGTGCCGTGAGGATTTGCCTCCATGTAATGAGGAACCCGGGGAGTTTCCTCATGAACAGGCTGGGAATTCACATTAGCCTGTTTCAGCTATTTGTCATTAGTACAACTCATTTCTCCTCTCCTGCACTACAACTTGTATTTTATGTACTGTGGAACCCACAAAATTCCCCCATTCGAGAGAGGGAGGGCAGGGCGTTAAGGCGGATATCATTGTCACCCTGAGAAAGAGTCTTAACCTGGCCCGGCCTCTTTCTTCTGGAGACTGGGGTGGGAGCAGTTGGGAGCTGGACCCTGCTCCATTGTGCTCAGGGTGGGGGTCAGGGCCCCGCCTGTTGAAGGCACACTGGCCTGAACCCAGCCTGGAAATGTTTCATCTATAATTTCCATAATGGTGGATTTCAAGGAGGGCTGAGGAGGGTTATGGGAGATGAATTAGGTTTTTAGTGAGCTCATTAGGAAGCCAAACAGAGTTGAGACGGCAAGGCGGTGAGCGGGGCTGTAATCAGTTCTGCTCGCTTTGTTCCTTGCCTTCGGGACATGTTTCGAAAAACTTCGTGGCGGGGGCTGCCCAGCCGGTGCCCAGCCCAGGCTGCCGTCCTGGTGGCTGACTTGTTGATTTGTAAACCTCTTAATTCATTTTTTTTGTTCAATTTAATCTTTTCTTTCTGAAGGAAAATTAGTTGAATGTTAGCCCTCTTTGCACTATTCACCTCTTAAATTATGCTCATTTTGAAGAGCTTGTTATGCCTGAATAAACATGAAATGACTTGGCATTTTCCCATCAGAGGCACACCCATTTTAACACCATGTATTTACCATTCCTGGAAATGTCTCATTAACTTCTGAAAATCTGCGAGCGTGATATTTTGGGCTACTGTAACACACCTCTTGGCAGTCACAGAAGGCAGTTTGGTTAATGCCTCATAATATCCATTTTTATTCTCAACATGAAGAAAGACTCTCTATAGAAAATTGATGCAGTTTGCTCTGCTAATTTTCATGCTCATTCCAATTAATTTAACATGACCCAGATTTTCTTCCTCGGGCTCATCCTGACTAATTAGTAAAGCAACACCTAGAACAAGTTATGTTTAATAACATTGAGGAACACTAGTTGTGAGTGATTTTGATGCTAATAAAGATATTCACTGATGGGACAGATATTTTATGTCAATTATGGTATGTAATTTAGAAGTCCCAATGTGCTGGCTGGAGTATAGTAAGGCCAGTAAATCACTGCGGGAGATAATAGTGTTTTTAAGACCACCACTACCACCTCAATAACCGTTGGGAACAGTTACTTTTATTATTATTATTATCTAATATTTAATATTTTCTATGTATATGTTTTGGGGTAGAACTAGCAGGATTGTTAAGGGATTCCTTGGTAATGAAAGGGGTGGAGCTGTTGCATTACAAACCTGACCCATACTCACTGGGCTGGGCTTTCAGTACTTACTGAACCTTGGCTGGAGAAGAAAAGCAATCAGGGGCATCAGAAAGCAGCATTTATTCAAGGGTAAGGAGTGGTTTCCCCACCTCTGACGTTGGAGTTCTTTTATCACATTTTTGTCAGTGAGATGAATCAATTGTACAGCTTACTGCAAGGCTGAGATGGTGGTAGCTACGGGGGGGGGGGGGGGGGGGCAAAGTCCAGTGATGTTACTTAACGTGGGAGTGGTGAGAACTCTCCATTTTCTCACAAGGAAGACAGTTGAAGGTAAGGCTCTAGGAATGGAAAAAACACAGGGAAGAATTATATTGGGGCTGGAAAGTAGATCAGTGGAAGAGCACATGCCTAGAAGGCTCAGGGTTTGATCCCCAGCACCAAAGGAAAAAATATATATATAGTTATTACCTTCTAAACAAGTATTTCTTCAGTGCCTGCCACATGCCAGGTAGTGCCAAGTATGTTCTATGTGTTGAGAGTATGTTGTATGTGCTAGAAGCTACTACCTTCATTGTACTCCCACTCATGGTCAGATGTAACTTTCCTATTATCTTCACTGATGGATCACAAAGACTTTGAGTGAATGATTCAATAGAGTACAGAAGTATGATGAAGTTTCATAGGAGGATGGAAAATTCTGGACAGATGCTTTCCAGTGTTTCAGGAGTAGCCATTGTGGAATGCAGTGGGTGTGGCTCCTGTCTCTGCCATGTATTACTCCTGTGACCTTGGACAAATTTTTCCACTTCCCCAAGCCTCAGTTTCTTCATGTATAAAATGAAAACCATGATAGAATGGTGAGAGTAAACAAGGTCATACATGTAAAGCGCTTAGTAGAGTGTCCAAAAAAGAGTAAGTGCTCAATGAGTATTATTTTGTGTTCATACTGTGGTTATTATAGAAAACATTTAAAGTGAAAACTTCAGAGGCATATAACAGAATATATGCTAATCATTTCTCAATACTAATTACTGTTGTTGAAGTCTAAAGTTAGAATTGACATGAATACTTCCTTTTTCTAAATATTACATACAGGCTTCTTTCCACATCCATCATTAAAAATACATGTCTCCTGCCTCCTAATTGTTTATTGGTGAGTTTTTTTAATGTGTAAAGCCACTGGATTCTTATAGGTTAGGGCTTCCATTATTAGTATTTATTTCCACTTTGCACTTTTTTATCTATTCAATATGTAAAAAGAAAATAAATGAAAAAATGTGTAAGAGTGATGCTACACATAGTGATAATAAGCAAGTTGAAAAAATAGAAAAAGCAAAATAAGTACCATGTTATGATTGATATTAAAGCTAAAAGTATTGCTTTATGAAATCACCAGTTTGGTAGATCAAAAATGGCCTGATATTAGTAATTTCAGATGGCTCAAACTAATACTATTCATAGACCATAAGAAATGGAAGGTGCTTCAGAAAAAAGTGGGAAGTTAGCAAAACATTAAACTCACTTGCCTTATTTGTTAAATGGGAATAATAATATATGGTAATAAGTTATTGAAACAAGTCTTTTGAAAACTGAAAAATCATTATATAAATGATTAGATTTTTTTTAATCCAACATCACACACTTCTAGGTTGTGACACAAATCTCACAGTAACTAATCCAGTAATTATTTTCCTGATGTCTTATGGTTGATGAGTTCAGAATATCAACTTCACCTTCAGAATAACACTTCAACTGTCAAAAACCTAGATTTTCATGATAATTCTATAGATATAAAATAATATTTTGAAAATAGAATAATCCTGTAGGTTATTAAATAGTACTTTCCACATTTCTGGTCACTTAAATAATACAGTGCTGTTGGGAATTCCAATTTTTCTTCAAAAATCTTTGAATTTTAACACATATACCACACGGGGTATATTTTAGTACTTCTGTGTGATGTAAATCGGACAGTTATCATTTAACAGTGCTTAGACCCTCTGTTAGGAATAGTTTTACAATTATGAAGTGAAGTTGGCCCCTCTTCAGTGATTACTGACTGGTGGTAGAAATTGTGTTGTACTGGGTCAGCAGTGAATTCCTCACTCAGATGGTGTTGAGTCAGCTGGTTTTTAATTTGTTATCTTCTCAAGAGTGCATTCACCGACTTTATCACTGAGAAGAATGACTCCCTAGCCTAGTGTGATCAAGATCCGGAAATGTGCTGCATCAGCATATGAAGGTTGGACTGCTCTTTGATTGGTGGCTCTTAGATCTGATCTTACAGCGAAGATGTCAGCTTTCTCATAGGCTGGGTTACCACAGGTGTATGAATAAACCTACCAGGGAACAGACCCTTCCCTTCCTTCCCCTGAAATGGTTGAACAACTTTTCCTCTCAAACTAAACCCTGCCCAGTTCCTGTTTTATTAGCTAACAGGGCCTGAATAAAGTTCAGATTGATGCCCTCAAGTTGTCTTTCTTCATGGGAGGGGATGGGAATGTGCTATGGCAAAGGGAATTATCATGGCTTTTAGCTATTTGCCTTTTGAGAATGAAATGCCAATCAGTATGGTATTATGTTGCTTTTGTGCCATGAGTTTTGGAAGAATTAGGAAAATGTTTTTTTTCTTAAGCAAATGCATTTTTCACCCAATAGTGACTGTTTTCATGTGAATGAGATTTTAAAACAAATGAAAGAAGAAAGAATAAAAGAAAGAATGAAACTAACCTTTATTGATTATCTAACATGAGCCAAATACCGTACATCTCAAAAGTCAGATGAATCACTTGGCCCTCGTCAGGCATCAGTAAGGGTTTGAAGACATAGGCGCTGCTTCTCCCTACATGTTACTTTAAAAAAAAGTGAATTCTAGCAGTTGATCATTCAAGATCTGACTGTGCTATCAACTCAACATGTGACTTTAGGCAAGTTTCTTAACCTATCTGCCTCCGTTTTCTGCTTATGTTAAGCAAGAACTACCATGCCAAACTCTGGTCTGTTGTGTGGGTGCCCCAGCATACCTACTAGCCACTCCACAAATATCAGTTCCCTCTGTCTTTATCTGGTGGATTCAGGGATTATCTGAATGTGGATTTGGCTGCAGGGTCAATATTTTATATTTATTTTTATTTCATATTTATATACATATTATATTTACCACTAATTTTAATCTTAAAAATCAGCATTTCATGAACAGTGTCATTTTCCTCTGAAATTGACTAAGATCTCCAGGATGGTGTGAGATCTTCAGATGCTTAGGAGGAGTGGATTAATGTTGAATTCTTCTGAAGAGTTTTAAGAAATTGTTTATTACATCAGGCATGATAGCACAGGCCTGTAATCCCAGCTACTTGGGAGGCTGAGGCAGGAAGATCACAAGTTTGGGCAATTTAGCAAGATCCTATTTCAAAATTAAAAAAAATTAAAAAGGGCTGGGTATGTAACTCAGTGGTCAAGTGCCCACTCCACCCAGGTTCAATCTTTAGTACCACAAAAAAAAGTTTATTAAGAGTTATTTTATGACCCTGTAAAATTATTATTGGTATTTTTCGGTAACCTGAATAGTTCTTTGTTAACAGTATGCCTCATAATGAGATTCGGCCACTGGGGGAAAATAATTTTCAGCAAAATCTGCAAAGTGCATTGACCATTCATTTACATCTTTCTGAAGCTAAAAGAAATCATATAAATCAACAGGTTTATAAATATCATATAGGGCTCTCTCCATAGCATTTTACCAGTGTTGCCCCCAAT
Source organism: Spermophilus citellus (assembly GCF_964194105.1). Taxonomy (NCBI): domain Eukaryota; kingdom Metazoa; phylum Chordata; class Mammalia; order Rodentia; family Sciuridae; genus Spermophilus; species Spermophilus citellus. The sequence goes on from NC_138185.1 coordinate 141,497,950, forward strand.
CATTGTGTCCTTTCAGAACATCATTCAGTAACTTGGAGAATCCCCACTTTCACCTCTCTGTACTGTATACTTTCCACTAAACTGTTTCAGGCCAAATAACAGATTCATGAAGATTTACTATAATTTGCTTAACATTATTTGTATTAACTTTATTGGGGCATAATTTCCATACCAAAATTTCACCCATTCAAAGTGGATAATTTGGGATGGGGGAGTCTCAATAAACTTTTAAACAGATTTAATTCAATTTCTATGAAAAGTCTACCAAGATTTTTATTTAATAATGACAAACTTATCCTAAAATATATATGGAAAATTAAAAGAACTAGAAATGCTAAATCAGTTTTAAATAAGAATAGAGAGAAACCAATTTACCCAATTTGAAGAATTACCAAACAGCTACAGCAATCAATAGATAGGAACCAAGAAAATGTCCCCAAGTTTTTTATATATATATTCATACTGGGGATTGAACCCAGGGGCACTTAACCACTGAGCCATATCCCCAGCCCTCTTTTCATCTTTTATTTAGAGACAGGGTCTCACTGAGTTATTTAGGGCATCCCTAAATTGTTGAGGCTGGCTTTGAACTCATGATCCTTCTTCCCCAGCCTCCTGAGCTGCTGGGATTACAGGCATGTACCACCAAACTAGTCTCCACAAGTTAGATTTTTAAAACCATAAAAAGAACCAGGAGAAATAGCACATGCTAGTATTTCCAGCTATTGGGATCCAGGAAGATCACAAGTTGAAGGCCACCCTAGGCAACTTACAAACCCCTGACACAAAACTTAAGAAAGGAAGGAAGGAAGAAAGGAAGGAAGGGAGAGAGGGAGGGATCCTGATATAGCTCCACAATAGAGCACTTGTCTAGCATGTGTGAGGCCCTGGGACTGATACCCCCCCCCCCCCAAGATAAAACAAAAAACACATACATGATAAAAGGGTTTGTCTTTTTTTTTTAAGAGTCAACTTTTAATAGTCTTAACTATAGTCCTATTCATATATATATATACATACATACATACATTCTTATTGCCTTAAACACAAAATAAAGTGGACAATTTAAAGAGCTTTAATGTATACATTCATGAGGCCAGTGTCATATTAAGGTATTGGATGGCTCTATCACCACCCAAAAGTTTCCTTGTACTTTTTAGCCCATCCTCTATCCTTCCCTCTGCGTGTGTCTTTTGGTCATTAAGCATTTATTTGCATTTTCTAGAACTCAACATATTTGGAATTATGCAGTATGTCATCCCCCACCCCAAATTATCCACTTTGAATGGGTGAAGTTTTGGTATGGCATCTTTCACTTAGTATGATTTTTAGATATAACATGATGTATGTTTCAGTGGTTTATCCTTTATGGTGCTGAGTAGTATTTCACTATATAAATATACCATATTCTGTGTATTCAGATTCATTTTAAGAAAGAAAGTAACTAACACTTACTGATGCTCTTCCACTGTGTCAGGCCACGTGTGACACTGTATGTCGTGTGTAAGGTTCTTGAGTTTGCGGTTAAGAGGAAAGTACCTGGCAGAAAGTAGAGATTTAATAAATAATAGCTCTTACTCTTATCTTTTCATTTAATTTATAATTAACCTGTCAGATATGTATAACTTTTCCCATCTTGTAGATGAAGAAACTGAGGTTCACAGGTTTGTCTTAACCAAAGTCACACTCACCAGGTAACAAGTAGATCTGGAAATTCAATATAAGACCTGTTTTATTCCTCATCCCATGCTTCTTCCATTGCATCAACGGTTTTTTCACAAGGTCATGTGCCTCTGTGTTTATGTGGGAGGGGGTGGAGGAACAGAACAGAGGGACAAGGACTATGTCAGAAGTGAGACTCCAATATGAAAACAAAGCAGCATAGCTGCCCAAAGATGTAGAATAATGTCATAAATTTAGAAAAGCAAAGATGAATCAAGTATGTAGGACACTATTCCAAATGCAGGGCCCCTCTATTTTTCACTGTTCCATTTCAATAAAGTTGCTTCTTCCCTACAGTATGTCTTACACGTTAATGTCCTTGGAATTTATGACATATCAACTTTTAGAGACCAACATTCTGGATAGATTCTCTTTCCAAATTTTAGATATAAACTCATAAAGTTCATAAGCATATTCAGAGGTGTGGATCATCTGTGAATGTATTCATTAAAAGCTTAGGCACAAACTATACCCAAAATGTTATATGAAGTTCTTAAGAAAAAATAAGAGACGCAGTTCTTGACTTGAAGAAACTTAGGGTTTTGGGGTAGAAGAAATGTGGGAGTGGTGTGTGTGTGTGTGTGTGTGTGTGTGTGTGTGTGTGTGTAGTGTATGTATCTGTGGAAGTCTTCTAGAGTTATTCTGAGTGTTAAAGTAAGCCTTGAAAGAGTAAATAATTGAGACTAGGGTTCTGCTATGAGGTGGTAAAATTAAGGGTGGAAAATGATCATCTTAGATTTAAGGTTACTCCAGTTTTCATTATGAATATCTTTATGACATAAACAACATAAAGTCTATCCTAAATGTTTTAAGCACATGTGTTTATCCATTTGCAAGGTGCTAAGATGCCCTTAGTAAGTGGCCTTGAAATCACATTGTTATGAAGCAGTTCAGAAAAGTTTATGGAAACCTTCAAGTTCAGCTCCTAGACTTTCCTTTTTTTTTCCTTTCAGCATACTTCTTTGTATTTGGAGAATACAATCTGCCACCCTCTTCCTCCTCCTCCTCCTCCTCCTCCTTCTTTTTCTAATATAATAGCTTTTTTTGAGACATAATTCACATATCCTACAAATCACCCATGTAAAGTGAACTAGTCAGTGTTTGTTAGTATTTGTAATGAAGTTATGCAGCCATCACTGTTGACTTTAGAATATTTTCCCCACCCCGAAAGAAATCCTACATGTGTTAAAGGTCATTTTCAATTTAAAGTGTTTTTAATGGGTTCCTGTGTCTGTGGTTCTTTAGAACATAAGACTGTATAAAGAGTAGTCAACTTGTACTATCTTACATTATTCTTACTAAACAGATACATTATTTATTTCCCTGGGGCTATTACATATATCATGGATCTCCGTTTGTATTATGTTGCAAAACATACCTGCTTGTTCTAAAACCATAGCACTAGATTTATTTAACACAGTAATCATAAATGGGATGCCTAAATGCATATTTGCTACTTTTACGATGTTTGTGATTTAATTTATTAACTTCTTAAACAACATTTCAGAGTTTGGTTAGGAAACTCTGTTGTGTGAAAATGTTCTTTGAGAAAATATACAAATTATAACTGTGTAGAAGTTAACAAACATCCTCCAAATGTGAAGTGTTAGCGGTTTAAAAAGTCCTCATCTGAAATCAGTCATCAGTTTCACAAGACCACAGTTCTTTCACAGGTAGCAGTGACTAGCGGTGCTAAAAGCTTTCCACAGGGAATGTTGATAGATGTCTCAATCTAGTTGTCTTAGTGAACATTATTATTATTATGGAGATGGCTATCTTTTCTCTTGACACAAAGGTTATTGTGGGTTTTTAAAACTGTATCATTTAACAATGTTAGTTTCAAAGTTATAATTTTATTCAAATATTACATTGTTTTCATTTTACAATAATTAATTGTGGAGGAGATATTCAAAATGTCTTTTTGTCTTTGTTCCTGGAACTCATATCTGCTGATGTAAATTCACAGAGAAATATGATCTTAAGGATTCAAACTCATCAACTATATTATTAAAAAGTCCCTGTTTTGCAGGGCTGGGCTGGGGCTCAGCAGTAGTGCATTTACCTGACATGTGTGAGGCACTGGGTTTGATTCTCATCACCAAGTATAAATAAATAAAATAAAGGCTTATCAACAACTAGAAAAAAAGTCCTTATTTTTGTTTTAGATAGCAAATATGATAATAAAGCAAGGACTCCAAAAATGGAATGAAATAATTTCTACTACAGATAGAACTTTTCTTTTTTACTATTTCTTCCAAGAAATTTTACTATTTATTGATACTTGATTGATATTTAATGTTTCACTTAACATTATAATATGCTAAGGTGATAATAAGATATAAAATTCTGTCCTTAATTGATAAAATGAGAATATTATTGTCAATGTATATAGTTTTGATGTAGTTAATACACTTTTGGAGGCAGAATAATTGTTGTCTAGTTTTAGTATAAAATGTTTAAAATATTTTTTATATCAATGGCCTTTTGTAGAAAATTCTTTTTGCAAGTATAAAGGCCATATCTTTCCTTGAAAGACCTGTTGATTCAGAGATGTTAGCCAGCTATCTTTACTAAAACACTTTACAATGCTAAATATAGTCCACTTCAGTTAAATATGGGTATTTTAAAAAAGAAAATCCCAGTTAGACTGCAACAGAAGGACATTTTGTGTGACAATATTTTGCATGATTAAAAATTTAAACAGAATAACAGCTATTTATATTTACAGTTACATGAGAGTAATTACTAAAGCACACAAAATACTTAGAGCATAATTTAATAATGTTTTCCTCTAGCAAAGGTGCCAAAATTGTTATTTGCATAATTTTCACAATTTGTACTGAAACATAGCTAAGGGAAATTGGGAAGCCATCTCTCCGTAAGCACCTTTCTTCTTCTGTAGGAGAGGCGGGAAAGAGACTCATATATCTTAACAACCCACTTTCATATAAATTTCCACAAACACCATGACCCTCATGTCAAAATGTTAGGGGAAAGAGATGTGTTCCATTCATACTTTTTTTTTTGGGGGGGGGGGTCTTTATTTCAATGGCTAGCCTCAGCCCAACTTCAAGGCTCCTTGTTATAACATTTGCTGGCTCAAACATTAACCTCCTGTGAGGTGCATTCTGGGCTGTTGGTAACTTGATCAGCTTGGTCTTCTCTGGGTCTCTCTCTCTCTTTCTGGTTCTTTGTATCACAGGAGGGAGATGATGGTATCTGGCACATTCCTAGGATGACTTGAAGATAGCAGCCTTCTGTGTTTAGGTCTGAAAGATTGTGAACTCTGTTAGCTGAAATGCCACTCTAGGGAAGCGAACAGAACATTAAAAAAGCTTTAGCTGTAGGTACTGTAGTGCAAGTAGAGTCAAATTTGAGAGCTGGGACTTGAGTGGACATTTGTCCCTGCTTTCTACCTTAATAAAATCTGAGTGTTAACTGTGGAAAAGGGCATTCCAGAGATCACTAAAAATGAATCATTAGAGTGCCCAGAAGAGCTTTATTATGATGTACTGTGTATAACTTCAGAACATACTCTGTACTTTTATATGTGCTTTTCAGGTAACTGAGTAACAAGTACATTCTTTTATCCTGCACCACAGAGATTAAGCAATCTACTGAATTATAATGGCAGCAGAATATACTTTTCTATTGGATTCCGGCAGTATCCTTTAGAGGATTCTGTGGGAGACTTAGGAGAATAGATTTCCTTTCTTAAAACACTTTAAAATTTTTAGTGAACTCTGTGTGTGTGAGTGTGTGTGTGTGTATGTGTGTGTGTGTGTGCGTGTATATATCTATATCTATATCTCTCTCTATATATACACATTTCAAAGGACAATGAATGAAATATATATATTTCAAATGAGAAAAGCCAAATTAAGTGAAGACTAGGCTAAGAGTGTTGTAAGCTTTCGTTTACTTCTGCTATAAAGGATTAGAGTGTTCCAGTCAATAAACAAAGCCGTTTTATGGCTCCTAACGGGTAAATTGAGGGGACTGATTTGGTCAAGGACCAGTATGAGGATGTTTCTGTTCAACAGTTAACAGGATTCAACATGATATGGAAAATACAGGCGTGCAAAACTATACTACGACACTCACGTTGCCAGCTAAAGCCTAAAACACAGCCACATTTACATATGTGTCCATCTGTCTGTTTTTACACTTTATTTTTCCAACCAGTGGGTGAAGTGGTTTTCATCCAAGCTGCAGTCTGAATTTTTTTCTTCACCCACCACTTTCCATTATATCATATAGATGCATATTTTAAAGTGCATGTTATTTGTCTCTGGACGCACATTTGCACAGCCTTGGCTGGGTTTCTGTTTCTCTTCTGGAAGGTTAGCCCATCTCCGCAGGCCTGTCCGCCTTGCAGCTGCCTGCACCAGCCAGGTTGTCTCAGGATCACTCAGCAAGCAGTTTGTCACCTTCTCCAGGTTGCAGACCCCCCCACTGCTCTCCCCTCCCTGCTCCCCCCCACCCCCAGTTGCAGGCCAGGGTGCTGCTGCCACGGCCACAATCCAGAGCCAAGCTGGTGAGAATGGAAGTGCTTTCGGTCTCTTCAGTGGAGAGCCTGCGTAAATCCTGTGTAAATAGAGGGAGGATAACAAAGAATGAGCCCCTGCAGCTCTGAGCATTTGGAGCCATTTGGGGCTGAATTTGCTAAATGCTGCTTATACCGCCTGAAAAGTTGAAGAGAAAGGAGCATAAAATCCCCTCTTTTTTTCCCTTTCTGCTCCTACCCCGGGGGGAGGGTGTTCAGGACTGGGGAAGCCCGAGGTAAGCCGATGAAGACTTGTTTTTTCAGTGCTCTTTTGAGTGTGAAAAAGGTGGCCTGGGTCACTGTCCTCTCTTTAATGTCAGAAAACCCACACAGTTAGTAAATGTTGCATGTAAACGAAAGCATTTCATCTCCTCTGCTTCCCTCCATGCTCGTGGGCCATGACTAGTCACTTGAAAAATCACAGAAAAATTTCACTTTAACGTGTCCAGACAGTTAGGCACAGCAGGAGAGTAAAAGAGATCAGTAATTAGCAGGTCTCACTGCTGGCCCCTCACTCTCCCCGCGTTTCTGGGTCTACAGCTCCGCCCCCTGCCCCCCACCACTCAACGATCTGATGTGAAAAAAAGTAAATTACTTGTGGAAAAAGATTTATTTTGCTGATGGTTCTTGGAAAGCAAGTTTTGCAAGGCTGTATTCTGAAAGAACTAGGTAGAAGCTGCTGCTGCTTCTTCCTCCTTGTCTTTCTCCTCCATTCTCATTTGAAATCCTGATGCAGATTTCTCAGTGGGATGCCCAACCACTGCAAGAAAATGTCTTTTGACTCTTAGTGCATTTTAGTCCTGTTGTCCAAGTTAATACTTAAGAAAAAAGAAACATAAAGATATGATGGAGAGAAAACTAGTTCACAAAGCACTGTGCGGTGCGGTTTCCCTGGCTTTATTTTACTTTGTTTATAAATGTAATGTTTCCTAATAACCCTGAGAGCCTAGGCAACGGGGTAGCTCCCTTTCTCCCAGCCTTCTCTTTCCAATGGTCAGATTTGAGATGGAGCACCATTTTCACAAACAATAGGTGACACGTGTCTCAGATGTCTCTGAGGAGGACCATGAATATTTGTGCACAATGAAACACTGAGCATGGTATGACCCAGTGCCCACAGGGCAGGGAGAACAGAGGGAAGAAGCCCTAGGCTTGGTGGCTGCTAAAGCCAGGGAATCTCTTTCAGAGGCACTTTCTTCAAAGCAGCTGAAAGTCTCATGAGGTCCTAAAAATGTGACCAGAGGCTCCTGCTACCAATTTGTTCATTCCACTGACATTTGAGTATTTGCTCTGTCAGTGTTTGGGATTCAGAAATGAGGAAGACACAGGGTTTTACCTTGCAAGCTCACAGACAAATTAGTGAATAGATAAATTAAAAACAGGAAAAATAAGCACAAGAGAAGTAAGAACAAACTGCTGAAGAAGTAGAGAGTATAGCACACTAACTCTGTTAGTGGGAACTAGGGGAAGCTTTACAAAGGAGATCCCTTTATTCACTGGGTTTTGAAGGCTTGATAGGAGTTTGCTAGTGAAGAAGAATGGAAAGGGGCTGGGGGGGGGGGTAAATAAAGAAAAAGGGCATTCCCGGCCAACAGGAAGGATTAAAACATGGAGTCTTGAAAGATCCCTGACTCTGAAAACATCTTTAAATTTAGCAGACAACCTTGTTTCAAAATGATATTTAATGTAAGCTTTAGATCTAAAGGAAACAAAAATGACTCACTGTATAGATAATGGATATTCTTGTCAGTGTAAAAATATGCATCTGCTTATTTGTTGGTTCATACTTTTTTCCTCAATGTCTCTTTGGGACATAGATGTAAATACCTGCACCCCCTCCCCCGTGGGTTTATTTCTTTAGTGGTGAGGGGTAATCCAGAGGCTAGCTTCAGCCTGTACATCATCCTGCCCTTCCATCAGTTTGAGGGTGAGGGCAGAGGATGTGAGCATGGGCTTTGAAGGATAAGCGCTACTCTGCCACTTCTTCTTTTTTTTTTTTTTAATATTTATTTTTTAGTTCTCAGCGGACACAACATCTTTGTTGGTATGTGGTGCTGAGGATCGAACCCGGGCCGCACGCATGCCAGGCGAGCGCGCTACCGCTTGAGCCACATCCCCAGCCCTCTGCCACTTCTGTATGACAAGTTTCTTGAGTTCTTGAGTCTTGGCCTTCCTATCTGTAAAATGGAGCTGATGCCAGCAATCCTGTCATTTATTTGTTCTGAAGATGCAGTCAGGATCAGAACAGTGACCATTACTTGTGATCATGATGGGAAGGAGAGTGACAACAGTGTTGGTAAAGGAAGGAAACAATATTCTGGACGTTCTCAAGATCGAGAATAGATGTCAAAAAATACCTACCTAGCATTAAGTATTAACATTTTAGGAACTGCATAAATTTGTGTATGTATGTGCAAGTATATGTGACTTTGGGCAAAAATATTCAATTTATTTCAATATTTGTATACTAATGATTGAGGGTTTTTTTTAAAGCTACAATTTAATTTATATATAGGTTTAGAATAACTTATAACATCTATAAATATCTATATGTTCATGAATATACCTAATTCCTGGAAGCAAGCTATTTGGAAGATATTGATGTCTATCTATGAAATTAGTAGATTTAAATTGCAAAATATGAAAGTAATAATAACGATAATTGATTTTTATTGCTCAAAAAAGATAAGGAAAAAAAGCCTTGCTCTTCTGGGTCATTCTTAGTTTATTTTGCATATATTTTGTATGAATGTATTTAACTATTAAACTTAGTCCAAAACAAGAAGTGGTGATTAAATGATGCACTATCAGCTTACCCAAAGGAAGTAAAAATACCAGTGATTGAACTCAGGATTGCTTTAACCACTGAGCCCTTGCCCAGCCCTTGTTATATTTATTTATTTATTTAGGATACAGGGTCTTGCTAAGTTGCTGAGGCTGCTTTGAACTTACGATCCTCCTTCCACAGCTTCCCAAGCCACTGGTATTACTGGTGTGCGTCACCATGGCTGGCCCCAAATAAATTTTATTTGTCCTAGTTATTTCTCTGAAGATACACTGACTGAGACACTAGTTTTAGATGGTTGTTATTTGAAAATGTGCCAAATGTCATAGAAACATTATCCTATGTTTTAAAAAGTGGCTTCAAGGAAGGGAAATGTATCATTTTAATCACAGTTCTATGAAGTGTTTAATAGTATCCAAGTGATGGCATCAAATATCATGAGAGGCTAAAAGTATGGATAGGAAGTTTTCAAATTTGTAGCATCTCTGGGGTCAGACTGGTGCTGTCTATATCAGGGTCTCCACTTGGACCATAATAAACCAATTAAGAAAAAATCCTGAGTATCAAAGATTCTTTCTCTACTGATTGCCTTTAAAACCCTTGCAATCTCTGGCTGGCTTTGGGAGTGTGCACATTATTTGAGGCCAAGCTGGACCAGTTCTTGCTAAGTCCCAACCTCTGGGCCCTAAAAATAACCTTTTCTCTGCATTTAGGCTTTTCCCTATAGAATTGGCCTTATATGGATCTGTGATTAATTACAGGGTTCAGACAAGGTAATGCTTTGAAAAGTAAAATAATTTGCAATGTTTCTGAGAATTCCAGTAGTATTTGACTAGACTTAAAATTGCCTTGCCTAGGTTCCAGTTTATCTTTGACCACATGTAGCTGTAGAATTGTGGGCAAAGACTGACCATCCTAGCCTCAGTTGTCTCGTTGCAAATATTTGTTTTGGGGGACAGTGTAAGTAAGAGTTGGACTATGACCATTGTGGTTGTTGCATTGTGTTTCTGAGGGACAGTGAAAGTTCCATGCCCCTGTGGTATAAGACTCATAATAGCACCTGCTGTTTTTATCATCTTTTTTCCCCAAACCAAATAATTGATGTCTACAATACAGACAGATTTTTGGCTAAAGAGAGTAAGACACTATGCCAATGGCAGGAAATGATGTCCTTTTGCCTGGGTAGTTTTTATGACCAAGAATTTTATGGGTGAGAATGTCTGCTATAGGGTCATCTGCCAATCTTCTTGTAGTAGGTCCACATCCTCCTTGATTCTCCAGATAAACAGTTTTGCTTATGGATTTTGTCTACTCCTGGATGATGGTAGTATCCCGTGATTTAGCTTCCAGCATCTAGGCTCTCAGCATTGTTCTTTTAAGTAGGAGTATGCTGGAGCTACTTAGCAGAGTAGTGCCCTGTTCAGTCATGGGAAGCATGTGTAACTTCATCCAGAGCATGAGTGTAAATCCAACTAGAGATGCTCTCAAAATACTTCACAGTCTTAAAACAGGAGGAGGATGCAGAGATTAGATTGAGGCCTTCAAGCAACAAGGGGTAGTAAACTAAGGGGATCATCTCTACTGCCCACAGTGGGTCCTCCAGCTGAAGTGGGCATTACAACCACCTGGAGGGCTTATTAATGCAAATTGCTGGGTTCTACACCTAGCATTTCAGACTCAGTGGGCCTGAGAATTTTCATTTCTCACAATCTCTTAGCTGACACTGAAGCAGCTGGACCTCATTTTGAGAAGCCAATGCCCTGCAGCTTCTTGAGTTCTCTTTAACCTTCACCACCAGAAGATTAGGATGGGGTTGGGTGATAATGGCCAGTGTAGTACATGGGGTTGCAGTTCTGATGATGGTCAGAATGCTATGGCTTTCCTGCAAGGAACAAGGCCCAGGCCAAATCATAATCATTTCCAGTTCATGGAAGGAAAGTGGAATTTTAACTACTTACTGTTCCTGAGGTTGTGTACCATTTCAAGTTAGGTCACCTGGTTGGGTGGCTTCCAAAAAACCAGCTTCAGGCCAATGGCAAAAGCAAATCCAAGGCATTGTTAAAAATACCAGTTCTTGGTCCCTGCCCTAAGATATTTTGACTCAGTGAGTCTGGGTAAGGCTTTAGGACCTGTGTTTTTAACAATCTCACCTGATCATTCAATCTACCATATTTATTTGTTCCAAGGCCTCCTTCTCATGGTCACATAAATGTTCACTAGTGCACATCTGTGTTAGGTATCTTTCCCAAAACTCAGACTATTCCCTTGGTCAGGGGATTAGCAATCTTTTAAAGGAAGCCCACCCAATCTTTTTTTTTTTTTTGGTACTGGGCATTGAACCCAGGTGCGCTTAACCACTGAGCCACATAACCAGCCCTTTTTTATATTTTATTTTGAGACAGGGTCTCACTAAGTTGCTTAGGGCTTCCCTAAGTTGCTGAGGCTGGCTTTGAACTCACGATCCTCCTGTCTCAGCCTCCCGAGCAGCTGGGATTACAGGTATGCACCACCACACCTGGCACACCCAGCCTTTCTCCGTTTAGATTTTCAGCATCAGAGGTAGCAGTGCTGGTAGAATAGGGCCTGTGGTTTAGTCCCTCAAACAGGCTCCTGTAGGCACTTAGGGCTTCTAAGTGTGTTTAAAGCAACACACTTAATGCGTCATTCCTGGTGTGTTTAGAGCAACTATGTACACGCAGGTGACTGACCCAGGCCAAATTATTAATATTCAAATTATTAATGGCATTATTTATACCATAGGAACCAGCTCTTAAGAGCCCCATGTAAGTGTGTTCCCTAGAGTAGAGATAGTCAGAAAGACCGAAGGGCCCTTGAGTAAGCTCATCAATCAATTCAGTCATTCATCCACCCAACATCACTGTGTATGTGCTCTGGAAAGGCATGGGGATATGTTCTTGGGATAAAAAAGATAAGCAAGAAACAGCTCTTGCCCTCAAGGAGTCCACAGTCTTGAATCCTAACTTCAGATAGTGAACTATATGCTATCAGCTTTCAAATGTCCTTTGGCATGGGCAATTGTGCTAGTATACATACCTTGAGCATATGAATTGGTTTGGCACATGTGTGAGGGATTTCCAACCATCCTATACACACAACACACACACACACACACACACACACACACAGCCCTAAAACAAAAATACAATATCTTCTTTAATGTTTATTAACTCTAGCATCATCTGCAGAATTTTATTTTAGGCTGCAAAGCATAGTTTCCTTTCAAATTTTCCTTTATGCTGTTGTTGGTACTCTATTCTGGAGTTGGTTCACAGTCCACTGGAGGAAAAAATGATGGTATTTATTGTTACGTTGGAAGAGGAAAATCCCTCTTTCTTATAGAGATATAAACACTAATATTAGAAGTATTTTGTCATTAATAAAAAGCCAGACATATTTTTATAATTATTTGTTAAATGAAATCTAAATTTAAATATTTCATAACATTTGTATAAAGTGGACTGCTTTACATTAAAATTCATGTAATGCTACCATTTCTCCAATTTAAGTCAGTCACCATCAAAGAATGTTCAAGCTTGCTATGTTTCTTTTTTTTTCTTTTGAGCTAAATATAGTGATTCATATAGTTTGAAGGCATTATCGGACCTCTTTGCTTTTAAACAAGAGAAAATGCACTGTGGAAATGCTGTCTCTCATTTTTAAGGTCATTGATTGGGTTAAAAAGGCAAATGCCTTTTTTCGTTGAACTTCCTTCAATTAAGCCATTAACCTTTTAAAATAAGTGTATTCAAAAATCTATCAAAAAAAGCTAAATGAGATTTTAACAAAATCCTGACAATTTCAGCTTAAACATATACACAGAAACCATATGTGCTTAGGAAGAAATATATACACACAGGCATTGTTTACAGCGTGTGTTTTTATATTTGGAAGACACTGAAGGAAGAGTTATTCCATACATACATTATCTGAAATGTACATTCAGATAGCCCACATAGATTTTACATTAAGAGACAGAGATATCTCTATCCACAGTAAGTAGACAGACAGACAGACAGACTTCAAACTTGCACTTGCAGTGTGGGTTTTTTTTTTCTCCCTCATCTCCGGGTACTGCTTTTCAAAATCGCCTCAGGCTACAGAACAGCACCTCAGATCCCCAAGGCCCACTGCCTGGCTCCTAATAGCCACTCTCCATCTGTGTCACATGAACAGCTGATGAGATCGCTTCAGTGTCTGTATTTTGGAGAGCACATCCACCCAGGTTAAAATGCTAGGGTTGCCAAGGAGCAGTCAGAAGCCATTAGTGTGGGTGAGAATTTGCCTTGCAGCAGTTCCTTGGCATGGTGGAAAGCGTGTGCACGTGTCCCTGCGTGAGCCTGTGTGTGTGTGTGTGTGTGTGTGTGTGTGTTTGTGTGTGCTCTTGTGCAGGCGACCCCCTGGTGTACATGGGTGTGCAGGAGGGTAGGCAGATGCAGACTGGATTCTATATATCCAGTATTCAGAAAGTCAAATGCCTTTTGTTTCCCTGTACACTGGTTTGTTCTTTCACTATTTGGGGTCTCTGTTTCTCTCCCTCTTTTTTTTTTTTATCATAACAGAAGGCAAAGAAAAAGAGAACAGCAACTTCGGGGTCATGCTCTAGTGTTTGGGCAGATGGAAGGGAGCTGCTTTGCCTTGGGGCAGGGTGGTTGTAATGAAGTGGCCTGTCAGTCTGTAAATAGTGAGGGTCATCTCTTCCATGTGATGGAGGGTATCGCATTGCAGTGAAAATGGAAATGTCAATAAAATTAATCTGCCAGCTCTTTGCTGTGGTTTTTCTGCTTCTCTGGTCAAAGAAGGTTGAGGGTGTTTTCTGCGAGAAAGGAAAAGAACAGGTACAGGGAAGCCCACAGAGCAGATCTCAAGTTAGAAGGCCAGTGACCCAGCGTGCAGGAAGTCTGTGTTGTCGCACAGTCCAGGAGTCGGGGAGCGGGTCTGGCAATGAGCTGGTGGATCTATGGCATTCCTCAGGAAGCTCCAGAGCGTCCAGCTCAGGCTACATTGAGCACAGAGTTTATTGTTTTAGGCTTTCTTGGACAAGGTTTTTACTTAGCATGGGATTTATGGCATTTACTGCTAATGAATGTCTATTCTTAAATTACAAAAACCCCCATCTCAGCGCAATTCCCAGATGTCCTTCCAGGACCCTGGCTTCTTAAACACCAGCAGGGAGCATAAACTCTCCACTTCTCTGTTTTCCTCTTTCGTGTGGCTCCAGGCTAATGATGTGCAAGGAAAACACAGCCATCTATAAAGCCCCAGTGCTGTCCCCGTATTCTTCATTTATTTTGCATTTGATTATGCCACAAGTCGGATCTTGTTTCTTTCCTTTTTTTAAAGTTATTAGTTCAAATATTAATGTAGGGATATGGCATATATTGCTGCTCTTGATTGATGCCTTCCCCAAAACAGGAAGACGTGCTCGTATGAATTTTAAGAAAGTAGGGGTCCTGCAATGCCTTGCCAGAAGAGTTTTTCAGATACATAATTTAGATGCCCTCCAGGCAGGCTTTCAAGGCATTTTTGCCGGAGGGCAAGAAAAAATAACTATGACTGTTAAAAGTAAATGATTTTTGCTAATGCACAATTAATGCCAGAGAAAAGCACAGAAGAGAAAGATGTTGATAGAAACTTCTGATTAAGTGAGCACCCTACCTTGATGTGTATCTTTTTCCCCCCTCATAATAATGATCAGTGGTGCAGAGAGCTAAAAGTTTTCATGTCATGCAAATGCTGAGTGCAGGGTCATATGAGGAGTGTGCGAATGTGCGTGCTTAGGAGGTGACAGTTCTAGGAGGGGCTGAGCAGGCAGTGCGTTATGTGCAATCAACAGTGACACAGTTACTGTCACCTATGCAGGCAGCCTAGAATATATAGACTACAGAACATTTAACTTGATTACCCTACAGTATGTGTTCACTCTGGGCATGGGGATGCATTTCCACCGAATGGGTTTTCTGATGGCGGTTTTCCCACATTGGATTCCATAATTGACAAAGAGCTACTGCACTGTGTCAAGCACACAATTATAATTGAATTAATGATATGGGCGAGTGTGAGACACACAAAATTAACATTTGAAGAGGCCTGGTTTAATTTTGTCTTTTACATATTTGTGTCTCCAATTATACTTTAATGAAAGAGAATATACCCGCTTAATGGATTTCTTTCAACAAGCTTAGCTGAGCTCGTCATTAGCCGCACATTGTTGTTGGCATCCTTACTATGTTTTCTCTAATGCGTTTTCATTTCTTCCTACTAGGGGACGGTTTAGACAACAGTGTAGCTTCACCTGGTACGGGTGACGATGACGATCCAGACAAGGACAAAAAACGCCAGAAGAAAAGAGGCATTTTCCCCAAAGTAGCAACAAATATCATGAGAGCGTGGCTCTTCCAGCATCTCACAGTAAGTCACAATGAGAGAGAGAGAGAGAAAGAAAAGTTTTTGTTGTTTTGCTAAGTTCTTGTAGCGAATTGCATGATTAGTTTAAAAATTAAGAGTGCCTGTTTTTCTTGAAATCTGATGACCAACAAAACAGTTCAAGTGTTATCAATATTACCATGCAAACAGCATCCTCCAGTAGGTAGCAGGGTTTCATTTTAAGAGGCCAACAGTGGACCTTACTCAAAGTGGTCAGAGATCCTAAACAGTATATATGAGTAAATGTGTGTTTTTTTGCTGAATGATATGAGAGAAACCTCAGATAATGCAACCACAACTAAAGGAAACGGCTGGAAGGAGCTCACAAATCCATAAACATTGCTGATTATTAACAAAAGCCGTCTCTTCCAGGAGGCAAAAAAAAAAAAAAAAAAAAGTATCTTGCCACATGCATGTCCAAGCTCACAGTATCAAGTGCAGCTTTCCTTGCTGAAGCAGTTTACAAACATGTCATGTATTAATGACAAAAGCTGAAGGGTTATAGGTACTATAATGCCTTTGTTTGTAAGGTGGAAATTAAAGATTTTTTTTTTTTTTTTGCTGTTCAAGTCCATTATCTTAAGAACTAACCCTGTTCACTTCCGGGAGAGGATTAACCATGTGCAACACTTTTAAAGTAACAATTTATCTTTATCCTCCTGTTTGAAGTGGGTTTTATGTGTCAGTATATACTGTTGACTCTAAGACTCTCATGACAAAAAAAAATGACAATATACTTTTACAGAGGAACTAGGAATGCTTACATTTTATTGTCCACTTGGAAATTCTGAGAAAATGGTAAAAATTTCAGAGGATGCTTCTTGACATGATATTGTTTTCAGACCATTCTGTTTCGGCTAATGCTTAAAAACAGAGGAGCATGTTGGAAGCTGAAGGTCTTTGATTATCCAACTTGTGTGTCGCCATGCTGAATGACATTAGTTACAGTGTCATGGGTCCAGCACAAGGTTCCACTTTTATTTATGATGGTGGCTGCTGATCTGCTCTTCTCACCGGAGCTGCAGAGGGCAAGGGGTGGTGCGGTGGTGAGGAGGGAAAAGTGATAGATTCACATTCCTAAATCGGCCATTTTGATGTAAGGACATTAGTAGCAAACTAAGGTGTATCGATCTGGCCTGTGGTGTCAGGATTAGCTGGGAGAACCAACGAGGCTGCCGTGGTAGTGGTTATTCTTGCCTTGCAGCTATGGCCATTTCAAAGGTCAGGGCCCTGCACGACTCGGCTCAGAGGAATTAGACAGAACATGCGGTCTCTGGGCTGATTACTTAACCAAAGACAAAATAATGAGTCCTAAGCAAATACTGACTAATTGAAAGGGCTGTAAATCCATTACATATTGGTCAGGGATAATCAGGAGTATTTAATCACTTTTATCTATTCAGGAGCACTGAAGCTGCAACAGCAAAGCCCTGAACCTTGCCATGTGGTTATTATTCTCATCATTATCAAAATTACTTCACAGCTGTTCTTTGCTACATCACCTCAGCTGGAGATTTACTAACCTGTAAAATGTTTTTAATTTGGAAGTCGAGTGAGTGTGAGGGGAGGGTTTTCTCATTTTTAACCCGAGGTTTGTTTGGTTAGAGTAGCAACTAAGACAGACGGGGTAGCCGCCTATGGCAGACAGGCTGCTTTCTCCTGACCAGCTCACCTGGCTGCTTTCCTTCCCCCTGTCCTCTGTCATGCTCTGCTTTTACTGGTCGAAAATAAAGACTTGGACAGTTGCTTTTCCAAGCAAACACCTGCATGTGTTTTCAGTCTCTGTGTCATCCAAACCAATGTCACAGAATAGCGGAACCTAGAGGATTTGGCTGCTGTGTTTACCAGTGAGGAAACTGAGACCCAGAAAGGGAAGCAACCAGCTGAAGGTCAAGCTGAGTTCAGGACCCAAGACCTTCCGAGTCACCACCTCATGTATTTTTTCACCATGTTATGATGACATTGCTAAACTCATTATCATCTTTAGCAGTTGCATAGAAATCTCACAGTCTCTGCCATCAAAACACTCAGATTCAGAGGGGGGAAATATGGAGAAGCCGAGTGCTGTTTTCTTTACTTGATTTTAAAACTTCCTGTTCCCCCAGCCTTTCTGCCCATATTCCGTGGGTTGATTCTCACGTGGAAGTGTCAGGAGCCTCGGTAGTTTTCTTGCCTTGTCCCGAGAAGCTCAGATCTCCTATCTCCTTGTTGGGGAATGTGCCACCATGCACTGTGGCCACTGGCTGAGAATCGTGGGTGACCAAGGATTCCAGGGCATTTGGTTCTATTGGACTGGGAACTAACTGTAAGAAGTTATCCTGACCCCAGTAGAGCATTCATCTAGTTAAATGTGTACAAGGCTTTGTGCAGAATTCTCTGTTCAACTAAAGTGTTTAATGAATGCCTATCATTGTGGTGGGGAGAAGACTCAAATAACCAGAGCCCGGGAATCAAGAATCCTGCATTTCAAGTTCAGTTCGCCCCTGTAAAGGCTGATGAATCTCTGTTAAGTCCAATGAGTTCTCTGGACCTTCGTCTTCCTTGTTTTCCAAAAGAGAGGGACACATTGCAGCATCTGTAGCCTCCTTTCCTTGTTCCTACATTCTGGTGTTGCTCAGGGACATTAAGTTAGAGCTAGGCTCTGCCTCAGCCTCTATCACCCTTTCCTCTCCCCTTCCTCCACTTTACTGTTTACTAAGTGCTTTATTTTCTCTTCCCCATGACCTTCTTTCACAACTTGGCCCCTTCCTTACTTTCTCCCACTGGCCTTGTCTCCCATCCTCCTTATCTTTTCTGCATCTCCCTTGTATCTTAAGGGAATTCTCCCCTGGTTTCTCTTTGAAAAAGTTTTCCCTCTTCATTCACACTTTACTCCCACCGGAGAGAAGAGGTTCAGTAACTTTGATGAGGATGGTCCTGTAAAACTTTTACTTTCCAATCTTTAATGAGCTCAAAGATTTACTCAGCTGTAATTCTGAGCTCAGAAACCAAGAATAGAGAGCCCTAACTAGCGACATGTTAATTTAGACTTCTTTTCTTACATGTACTAACAGGCATGAGGAAGTCCTTGGAAATAGAGATGCCCCAGTATATTTTTCTGTCATTTAATTAATTTCAACTTTCAAAGTGAAATGTTGGCTAGAGCTCACTGAAAATAGATGTAGTCTAAATTATTATTTCATGTAAATTTCTTTACAAGTGCATGATTCAATGTGCATTCCTCCATTATTAGTCTCTTTAACATTATTTCAAACTGGTTTGTTCCCTTTTGTGCAGTATGTCCTGTTCTTGTATTACAATAATCCCTGATGTACCCTTTTTTCTTTCTTTTTTTAAAAAGAAGCTAATTGAATTATCTCATTATTTTAATTTGTTAAGCAAATGTATTTTGCATCTCAGGATGTGTTCTTAAAGAAGGGGGCTGCTGAGGCTTTGCCCCCTGAATGGGCCATTGGCCCATTTTGACATTCATGCATTCATTAACTAGTAGAACATAAAAGAACTCTGGTTGTATTTTTTTTTTCCAAACACCCAACCAGCATGGAGCAACTTTTTCCAATAAGCCACAGGGGTCTCTCTACATATGTTCTCAACTGCAAGCTATTGTCACCTATTCTGAATACCTCAAAAGGCCCAGAAGGGAAAAAAGCCCACCTCAACAAAGGCCAACTGTAGCAATTGTTAAGTCTTAGTCTCAATATGACAAAAATCATTAACCTTCGTTTTTTCTTGGAAGAACAAATTCCACTACAACTGTAACAGTTAAAACAATCTCTGAAATTCCTGTGTACTACCAACTTTAGGGGGAAAAGGGTAACAAATGTTGATAACTGGTTACAATGAAGAAAATATTTAAATTAAATCCAAAGTGGAATTTTAAAACCTCAAGCTATTTGATGAATTAGAGAGTTTCCATGTTCAGAGTCAAACACTTTGAATTGGCTTCCTCTGAGGTTCCATAATTACTTTATAGTTTCTAACCACCTATTTCCAGAATATCTTAATAAAAAAAAAAAACTCCTTTAGAAAATTCACAATAATTTTTAGGAAATAAACTCATAAGTATTTTTTTTTTTAGAAATTCAACTAACAAAGATGTTGTACATACATTACTCTCTTCCATTGGTCAATGGCTCTGCCTGGCTTCTCTGGCTAAGAAATATAGAGAAAATATGGAGAAAAATCTATTAGAAATTTATGTGCTTTTCTAGAAAGGCCTCAATGGCAAAAAAAAAAATTAAATTGTAGGAAAGTATATTCCTTTTGCTAACACATTGGAGATTATGATATCATAAAAGTAAGCCTGCCATTACAACTATTTTTATTTGACTTCAAAGATAGTCAAAGAAAGAAACAGCAATAATACCTAGGCTGACAGTTTATTTATAACCATGAAGAACTCCTCCCCACCAAGAAGCCCTCATTGATCCCACTTGGACTCTCAGGCACACTTTGAGAGCCTCCCTGGTTGTGTTGCAGAGAGCATACTTGATTATGGAAGAAGAACAGGAAGTGCTCACACCCAAAGACCACACTGGCTCCCACCAGTTTTTAACTAAAGGTCTTATTTGAAAACACAGGGATAAAACTCATCTGTTAAAGATGTGTGTACTGAATCAGAAGAAAGTTTTACTTAAATGTGACATAACATCATGCAGCCTTCTTAAAATCGCAGGTTATAGACACTGTGCCCTTTGTCTGTGGCAAAATGCTTTGCCCCTCTCCATATCTGTAGGTGTGGGAAAGATAAATGAAGCCTGCCACTCAATTTTCACTTATTTCATGCCTTACCTATTAGAATGTGTTTCATGAGATTTGGTAAAGGTCTGAGTTTGGTAATAAAAATATGTTTTAACATACATCATCCTTCTGAGTCAGTGTTCCCAAGTTATGAGTAAATACAGTTGTGTCTTGCTTTAGAGAAACATATCTCTTCAGTGAGTTCATCAAGATCTTATTACAGCAAAATTAGTTATCTCCAGTTTGTTATTGCACTGTATGTATGAACAGAGGGAGAAAAGGAAGGAGGGAGGGAGATAGACTAATTTTGCTTTTTAACTATTTCTTTTCTTTCTTTTTTTTTTTTAGAGAGAGAGAGATTTTTTTAATATTTATTTTTTAGTTTTCGGTGGACACAACATCTTTATTTTATTTTTATGTGGTGCTGAGGATTGAACCCAGCGCCGCACGTGTGCCAGGTGAGCGTGCTACCGCTTGAGCCACATCCCCAGCCCTTAACTATTTCTTTTCATCTTGAACAGATCCTGATGGATTCTTTTCTTAAATGAGGGAGTGGAATGTTTAGGTTGAGAGCACAGGATGTGGAATGTGCAATATAGCAAATTTTTTATTTTAAGACATAACTCTGAGCCTTATTTTCCATATCTGTACAATGGGGATAATTCTAGACACACCTAATAGAGTTATTATGGGGTTAAATGAGATACTCATGTACTTAATATAAAGTAACTATAATTCTTGGTTTAATCTAGTCATATGGCTAGCAAGAAGCATTGCTTCGTGGACATGGGCATCGAAGTTACTACATCCTTTCCTGGCACTGTATGAGACAGGGAGACAAATAAGTCCCCAACACCCGCTAGTAGGAGAGAACATGGTCTAAACCTCACTTTATAAAAGTTGAATCAACATTTTCTGGCAGCTTGTGGATGCTAGGTGAGAGCATCCTGGAGTCCTGGTATCAATCAGAAACAGAGTATCCTGGTGAGCCTTCTGGGATGGAGTGGGAGGTGGAGAAGAAACTGGTGATGGAGTAGTTACGAATGCCTCAGCTGGACCTTGGTTTAGTAGAGAAAGCTCCTTTCACCCTTTGGGTTCTTGTCAATGGAATATAGACTTGCCTGCTTCCTCAGAGTGTTCAAGTCTAGACTCTCTGAGAGACACTGTGGAATGAATTTCAGAAAGCCGGGGGGGGGGGCACTTACTGTGAAATTAGACCTGGGTTTGGGCTCTCTGGTCTTGGGTAAGTCATTCAGTCTTTCTGAATCTGTTTCTTACCTTCAAAATGAAAATAGTAAATATCTTCCCTACCTACTGGTAGGATTGCTGTGTGGCTCCAAAGACTGTCAGTTGGTATGCTCCAACATGCTGCACAGATTCAAGTATTTTGGAATTTTGATTGCGTGCTTGGTTTTCCAGCTGCTGGAGGCCTCTGGTGTCTCATAGACACTGGTGAGGTTAAATGCATAGTACTGCCCACCTCATTTATCCTATGCCAGTGTCTGTACTTGTCCATTTCCAAAAGCATATCCATGAGAACACTGTGATTATTTTATCAGTAGACATCTTTTTAAGGACCTTGAATAACTGGTTAGCTTAATCAGTATTTCCTGGATACTAGTTATTTCTACTAGAAAATTAGTGCCTCCATGATTCAGAGATTGGTCTACTTAAAAACTAATAGCTATGGGCCAAATTCATACCAAATATGAAATGCTGGCCTTATTTATACAGTGAGAGACAAGATGGCCTTTCTCATATTCAGAGATGTAAATGTGCACAGAATACAAGTGAGGCTCACAGGCTGAGGAATCCTAATGTGGATGCACATGCAGAACACAGCTGAAACACACCAGCAGAGAGGGAGCTTCCCTCTCACACGCAGTGGAGTAAGGCTGCCCCTCACATTGTTTTCCTGCTTGCCAGGAGAAAACATCTGTGAGTTATTTGAATGGAACCTTATACTGGAGATCACTTGAATTGGTGTCATCCCTGTTTAATTTCAGGAAATGATGTCACAATGCATTAAATAACAATGCTGGGTGATTTATTTTCCCGTGGACATGCTGTCCTAAGCATTCCTCTTCTCTTGCAATGTTTCCAATTAACTGTAAGCTTGAGTGTTCTTCCTATTTCATAATGATTTTGAGGGGTGGGGGCAGGAGATTGGGGTGGGAAGAGGAATAATTTCTGGGGTTGCTGAGGTTCAGAGCTAATGGCACATCCATCATGTGCTTATTGGGACAGGAGAGTACTAAAAGTCCCGGTTGTGATCACCAGTGGCAACCTGCAATAGTGTTGTTTGGCTGTAAAGAATGCCTGAGAAAGAAAGCCTGCATGTTCTGGTGCTAGCTGTCTCCAGAGCCTCTAGATAATTCTAATAGCGACCTTCATACTGTAGCTTCTGCCTTTATTAAAGTTTCTATGCACTCCCTTCTTCAGTAAAGAATAGAGGACATAAGTCAATTCTGTGTACCATCTGTCGGCGTTTTTACAATTTCTCAAATTAAAGAGACAGGCCAAGAAATTTAATGTTGTGTTGAATCCTAGAAACTCTTCTAGAAGAAAGAATACCGCAACTGAATTGACTCTGTGTGAGGGGAACATTGGAAGCTTCTGTGTCATAACCTTTGACTTGTAGTTCCAATTTGGTATTTAGAATTGGATCATGAGGGCTTCTGCAGAGGGGAGACTGAGGGTTTGGGATTCAGCAGCCTTTGTTCACAAGGGTGCTGACTGACATTGAGGCAATGTCAATGGTGAGGTGGTGGTACAATGGCTTTTCATGGGGGTGAGGAGGTACATGATGTCCCCTATGCAAAAGCATTTCAGGACACAATATTTTGATGTACCTCAGACAGTCCAGATTAGAAAAAAGTTTACCTGAGATATGCTAAGAAAATTAACTCCCAGATTGTGAGCTACTAACTGACAGTCATTTAAAAAAAATAGTCAATGACTATTAGGCAGGGCAGAGGGTTTTTAGGGCACTTAAAGTACACTGTATGATATTATAATGGTGGATACATGTCATTATACATTTGTCCAAACCTATAGAATGTACACCGTCAAAAATGAACCCTAATGTTAGCTGTGAACTCTGGGTGATAATGATGTGTCAGCATAGTTTCATTTTTATTGTAATATATGTACCACTGTGATGGGGAATGATTAAGGGGGTGGGTATACTGGAGGCAGAGGCAAGATGTATGTGGGGAAATCTCTGTACCTTCCTCCCAATTTTGCTGAGAACCTAAAACTAATCTAAAAACTGAAGCCTATTTTAAAAAATAAGTAATTGAGTGAGAGGATTGAAGAATGAAATGCTTACTAAATTATCATTAAAAAGAAGCAAAAATAATTATTAGCTCAAAGTTTATCACCCATTTTTATAAAACAACACTTGAAGTATAATTGTTTAGAAATAAGTGGAAGAATTCAAGGAGATGGGGAATTCAGGACCCTTGAATAAAGGAAAATAGAAGGCATGTGCATATGTGAATATTCAGCTCTTTAAAATTCTAAGAATAGAGTACCATTAAATTCTGTTTAGTGAAACCCCTGAATATTCATTCAGATCATAGGAAAACTTTTCCATTTCTTCATTCCACATGACCACCGTTTTCAAGAGTGTTTTGTGAAGAAGTAGAATTATTAGAAATTAGAGGCCAGGTTTCCTGGGCTATGAGAGCAGTGACTGTCCTTCAGCTTTGTGGCAGGACAGGGTCATAAAGTGATCTTCTTTGTTCAGGATCAATTTTGAGTTTATAGACTATTACTGCACAGATTTTCAGAGGACTCCTGGAAGTCCTGCCTTCTCTGAACTGTAGTCTGTTTTTGCAATTTGGAACAGATTATGAAGTGTAAAGATGATATCCAGCCCTACTGCTCCTGTTAAGAAATACAGACTTGGGTAGGAAGCATTAGG
Organism: Spermophilus citellus; assembly: GCF_964194105.1. NCBI lineage: Eukaryota > Metazoa > Chordata > Mammalia > Rodentia > Sciuridae > Spermophilus > Spermophilus citellus. Next base: position 141,522,115 of record NC_138185.1, read on the forward strand.
TTGGTTGAATGGAATTTGCCTTATTACGTTTATGCGCTGCGTGCCACTTTCTAAATTGATTGGCAGCAGTTGTTTACAATACGCAAAGTAATCACTGGCACCCTTTAAAGGTGTATTATCCTTTTAAAATATAATAGTAATGCCATTTTCATGCTTTTACATTTGCTATTCATATTTTGAATTGCCAAGTCCCAAATCTGCCAGCTAATTTGTCTTTATCTAATCGTAGATAAGTTGTCAAGTCACAATATAATGGCAGATAATTTTTTGTAAACTATAGTTTCACTTCTTGGTTATAATAGATAACACAAATATTTGTTGAATCTGACTTGAGTGTCCACAAAAAAAAATTTACAACTCAACAGATTATTGTTGTGGGATACTGGGATGACAGAAAATGAAGATATATTATTACTTAGCTATTCTGAGCATTATAGGACATTAACATGGGCCAACAACCAGCCCTTTTCCAATCATTGCCCCAAATTTGCTGAAATCTGATTTGCCTAACAAAACTAGATAATGAATATACACTCCTGCTAATCCCTGCACCAAATATTGTTGATACTCTTAATTTCAATACCACAGTTATCTTATTATAATATGACTGTCTATAGATTTTTTTGTCTTTTCTTTGCAGTACTCCTCTACTATTGTAAATAAACCAGAATTAGTTTTGGCTTGAAAATATGTAGCAATTTCATAAGTGATTATTTAGAAAGGGATTCTCCCATGACTTTGGTCATACTACAACGGTAAAATTAAAATGGCTTATTTCTTTTTATAGAATATATGGTGTGACTCTGTCACAAGCTGACAATAAATAACCTAAGTGTTCTGGGGGTGGTGCTACTCTGGTCTTTTAAAAAGAAAAAGGGTTTTTTTTTTTAATCAATAGATGAGATGAATGCTGGATTATTCCCTGTAGGTTTGGAGACACGTTGGAACTCTCTATAAAAGCAGTCTTATTTTTTTCCCTATGGTGAAAAGTTATAGGTTCCATTTCAGTGTTTCAAGATACCTGCAGGCAGCTCATGAGTTGTTACACTTGTTTTAAGCCCTGCCTCACAGTGGATTTTTTTAAAAAAGTGCTAAGGGAGCATGGAAATATGGGGTCATTATTAGTCAATTATAGGCTCAGTTTTTGCATTAGTTTCTGCAAAGCCTAAGTTGAGAGCTGTGTGGCAAAATCTCACTGATTATTTGATAGCTCTTTGATAAAGACCACTCTTATAGCTTAATCCCAAAGCTTTTATGTTCACTGGTGAACTGTTTAAGTGATTATCAAATATGACTGTGTTCCCATGCAGGCATCAGGTTTTTGTATGTTTGTTTATTTTTCCCTGAGGAACTGAAGGTTGAACCCAGGGTTTCACATATACTAGGCAAGTGCTCCACCACTGAGCTACATCCCTGGCTCAAGGTATCAATTTTCAGATGGCTTCCCGTGCCCATCTGAGAAAAAAAAAAAAAAAAAAAATATATATATATATATACACACTTTTTTATACATGTAGAATTATATATATATTACTCTTGTTGATGGCTATCCCAAACATCCCCATGCTTGTTTGAAAAGACTGTATAATCAGTTAAATAAAAGCAGTAAATTCTCATGAATCTATGGTTGAATCATTTTGGAATAGATAATGGATATGTTTATATTTTTAAAAACTAGTGATTTTCTATCTTCAGATAATGAGGACAACCTGTTAATTCTATGTGTTTACCAAAACAATCACTTCAGGACACAGTGAAATAAATACTGTGTATAAGGCTATATATCAGAGAGGGAGTGGGTTAAGGCTCAGCTCAGCTTTTTGCTCTTGGGCAAATCATTAGATTTCAGTGCCTGTTTTCTCACCTCATTGTTTTGAGGGTTAGCTGAGATTAGAAATATTCTCTTGGAAAAGGGTAAAATAATAGACTATTATAAAATGATATCCATGAATGTTTCCATATAATGTACTGGAATAATGAATTTGCTTTATCTTAACTCTATGAAACCTGGACTTAGGTATGGGTGAAACACTCATCAAAGAAAAAATATTGTGCTTGTGTCTTCTGATCTAAGACTGGAATGGAAATCAAATCCTATAGATAGCATGATATGTAGAAGAAGAAAGGCAAAGACCTTAGGGACCACTCATACTGTGTCATAGCTTCAGTGGTAACATGAGTCAAGGTAATTTGTAAAAATGTGCACACTCAAATTGAAGAGAAAAAAAAAATAGGTGACAGCAAACTACCCTTGTAATAAACTCATTCTTACTGATGTTAATATAGCTTTGGAACAAACTGTAAGGTGATTTGTACATCTTTGTCCATAAGCTCTTCATCCTGAGAATTGACTGGTCCACCAGCCTGCACTATTCATTCTGGCCAAGCTGGTGGAAAGAACACCTTCATGTCTCTAAACTGGCTGTCCTGTTGGCCTGCTCTAAGCAAGGTGGAAGGACTCCTGTGCCAGAGGCAGAATTATCTCATTGCAGTAAGAAACTGGTGGGATAATTTTTTTTCTCTGAAGATAGTTTTGATCTGAATCAGGCTTTCTATGATTCTCCACCTAGAGTTTTTCAGATTTTATAGCTCTTGAGGCAGACTCTGTTTCAGCTAAAGCATATAATATGAACGGGAAAAGAGCAAAAAAAGCTTTGAAAGGTATATTGAGGCCTCAAGTTTGGACACATTAGGTTTATGTTTAAATGGGAGAACTTCTGTGGAAGTTGGAAATTGATTGCATGACAGTTTGAGAGCTGGGCTGATTTTTGTAGAAGTCATGTTTGGTATACCATTGATTAAGGTTAGTAAGGGAGAGAGTACAGAGAGAGAAGCCAGTTAGTCTTCCTAAGACTACATTGAAGAGTGGGGAGAGAAATTAATGACCAGAAATAAAGACATCAGACCAAATATAATCAAATCATGTGAGGAGGAAAGGAGTTTCAAAGCAGGGGAAGTTGATTGTATAGAAAGATCAAGGACAAGGATGACTAAAAATAAGCCTTTCAATTTGGCACTTAGGGGTCATGGTCTACCTTTGAATTCTGCAGCCTGATGAATGAGTTGGCAAAGTTGGAAGGGAACAAAAGAAGAATAGAAGACAGGGCATTGCGGTAGCAGAGGGCTTTTCAGCAATGGGGTATGAGGTTCAAAAAGCAGAGGAGAGGGATCCAAGGGGAGAGACTGAAGTGTGGGTTTAGGGGACAGAAAGAATGACAGTGGGTAATGCAAGGAAGGAAGGAAGAAGGTGAAGTCAAAACCCTGTTGAAATTGTACATTGGAGACAGAAGCATTTTTACAGATGGGAAGATCACTGATGAAATTCAGGAAAGGGCTCCTCTAGGAGCATGACTGGGACCAGTGGAGAGTATGGTGGAAATGAATTAGGAGCAAAGTGCCCATGGTGGAATGAACTCTCCACAGCCTTGCATCCTTTTTAAGGCCATGTGTATCAACCCAGAAACAAGAGGGACAAGAGCAAATAACAGGACAACACAAATCTAGATAGACTGGAAGGGAGGAGAGGGGAGAGGGCATGGGGGCAGGAAGGATGGTAGAATGAGATGGACATCATTACCCTAGGAACATGTTTGACTGCACATGTGGTACAACTCTACATCCTGTACAACTAGAGAAATGAAAAGTTGTGCTCTGTTTGTGTACAGTGAATTGAAATGCATTCATCTGACATGTATAACTATTTAGAACAAGTTTAAAAAATAATATATATATTTTAAACCTGTATAGATAACATGTGGTAAAGGGATGGAGTTAGAAAAGTATTGAAATGGTGGGTTGGTAAATAAAAATTTCAGTGAGATATTCTTTTCTGGTATCAAGACAGAAAAACAATCCTACAGTTCACCTGAATGATGAAGCAATCAAGAAAATTCAAGATGTTTCTGGAAAAGTGAGGGAGGTCTTACACCAAGTGATAAAATATATTATAAAGTTAAATGATGTGGTACTAGGTAACCCAATAGACAAGATGGTCATTTGAATAATAAAAAATTCACAAATCAACTCATAGAGAAATGTTTTAGTTTAAAAGTACCACTTTAATTCAATTGGGGAAGAAAGAATAATTCAATAAATGGCTTTTGAATAATGACTTAACTAGTGTTTTTAAAAAAATTAATCAATACTCTCCATGAAAATAAGTTCCACATTTAACAGTTTTTGAAGTGATGTGCCTATGTTTGTTTCAAGTTTAGTGAAATCCTTTTGAAACATTAGAAAAGAAACATAAAGACAAATAATAATTGATTAATTTAAGTAAAACTAAAAATTAAGAGCTTTGGGATGTCACTAAAACACCATAAACAAAATAAAGACAAACATTCAACTGGAAAATATATGTGCAACATAATACAGACAAAGAATTAGTGCTCTTAATAAATAAAGCCTTGTACATATCAATAAGGAAAAAAAAGTGAAATGGATAAAAAGGCAAAGTCAAGTACATCCATTCAGAAGTAAAGATGTCCAGGAAGCATTTAAAAAATGGTCCATGTCATTAGTAATCAAATAAATGTAAAATAAAATTATTACAGAATATTTTTACTTGCCAGAAATTAAGAATAATGTGTATGTGTGTATTTGTGTGCGTGGGTGGGTGTATTTATGTACATATATGTAATGTTTATCATTATAATTTTGTCATAAAGAAATAGGAAATATACAGAAAAATTACGCAAAATTGTGTTTAAGGATATTATAATAATAATAAAATTTAAAAACACCTATATTACCTTCTTGTAAAGTAAAATATATATGATTATATTTGGCACAGAACACATGAGTAATTATCTTTGGATTTGTGAGATCTGGGTGACATTTTGGCTTTTTGCATTTGAAATTTTCTATAAAATGTCTACTGTATGTTCAATACAGGACAAGAAATTTGTCTTAACTAAAAACTGCTTGGTGCAAGGCAAATATAGCAGGGTAGTTTACTGGGAGCCCACTCACAGGTTGCAAGTCTAGGTGAAGAATGGAGAGTCAAGGAGGGAGAATTTTAGGATCTGTGATCTTGGAAGTGCAGCATCTCTGCTCAGTTCTAGGGCTGGCAATGTAAAATGGATGGCATTGGTATTAAGAGAAGCAAGATATTACAAAGGTGTTTGTCCAATGGACTCCTGCAAAAGTGAGAACAACCAACAATAAAAAAAAAAAAGTGAGGACAAGCTGTGGGGTGGAGTGGAACATTCTAGTGCACACTGAAATTGTAGGGGAAGTGGGAATGGCTTAGAGGGTGACATTCTTGTGGCGACAATAGATGGAGAGGAACTACAACAAATACTGTGGACTTCTTGAGGAAGGTGGCTGGAAGATCTCAGGTGAGACCAGGGAATCAGAGAGGAAAGAGAAGGGAGAACAGTTTGGCCTCTTGACTCTTGACTGGAGAGGAGGAAAAATGAGTGGCTTCAAGGGAAGAGTGTGTTAGTCTAGGCTGCCATAACAAAATACCACAGAGTGTGAAGCTTAAATAACAAAGTGATCTTCCAAGAGTTCAGGAAGCTGAAAGTCTAAGATCAAAGTGTTTCTGGGTCAGTGTCTCGTGAGGGCTCTTTCCTGGGCTGAAGTCAGTCACCCTCCTTTCCTCTACCCTTGCGTGATCTTCCTCTCATGAATGCAGGGAGACAGGGAAGGGATGCTTTCTCGTCCTTTTCCCACAGGGCCATCAATCCTCTTAGATTAGGATCCCATCCTATGGACTTCATTTAGCCTTTATTACTTTCTAAAAGCCCTGTTTTCAAATACAGATCTCCATGACTTATGATGTTATAGCCCAATAAACTTACCCAAAATTGAAAATATCATCGGTTGAAAATGTACTTAATGCACCTAAACATCATGGCCAGGGAACACAGTGCACTGTAGAGTATCATTTGTTCCCTTGATAGTTATGTGGATGGCTGGAAGTTGCAGCTCACTGCTACTACCCACGTGGTGAGAAAGTACTGTTCTGCACGTTACTGGCCCAGAAATGGATTTGAAATTCAAAGTATGGTTCTACTGAGTGTGTCTCATTTTCACACCATTGTAAAGTTTAAAAAAAAAAAGAAAAGAAAAAAATCATACATTAACTATTATAAGTTGAGGACCATCTGGACCAATTAGAGGTTAGGACCTCAGCACAAAAAATTTGGCTTGGGGCGGTGGCAGCAATTCAATTCAGTTCATAGCAGAGAGTTTTTAGGGAATGATATTTGGGCAAGCAGAAGTCTCAAAAAGTCAAGGATATGCAATTGTGTATATGGAAAAAAATCAAAATTCTTTTGTTCTCCCCTCCCACCCCCCCCTCATGATTTGTCAGGTGAGGGTAAGGGCAAAGGGACAAGTTAGCTCACAAAGTGGTAAAACAGAGCAGAAAGGCCAAAATACCAAGGTGATGCCTTCAGGATCAAGGGTGTTTGCTCCTCACAAGCGGTCACTGTCTGGGATACTGTCCTTCATCCAAGAAAAGAAACTAAAATAAAGCCCCTCCCAGGTTCTTCCAAAGCACCTGGTTGGAGGAAGAAAGGGGAGCAGAGAAGAGGCCGGGAGGACTACTCAGATGGCTAAAATAAACCACAAACTATTTGTGTTTCTCTGTGATCATGCGTAAGGTTTGTTTGATCTAGCTGTTTTTCCTTAGAGTTCAGTTTTACATATGTTTCAGCGCCCAACCAGCTTGTGTGTTTTCAGGATTCTCTCTCTCTCTCTCTCTCTCTCTCTCTCTCTCTCTCTCTCTCTCTCTCTCTCTCTCTCTCTTCTTTCTCTTCCTTCTTCAGTTTTTAGACCAGGGGCGGGGAGGACTCAGGGAGCCGAGGAGGAGGCTCATTCTCTGGTTTGTCAGACGGTGCTCTTGACCCTTCCTCAGGACCTGTGATTAATACATGCTTTGTCGAGGAGACTTGGCAAACCCCGCGCTCCACAGGACTTGATTCATAATTCACAGCGAGCAGGAGGAGCAGGGTCTTTGTGGTGGCTTGTTTGCTCTTTGCTGCACAAAAAGCAATGCGTTCTGACCTTCACTGTTATCTAATCAGGAAGTAGACAGTCCTGGCGTGTAGTCGAGTCCTCCTAGGGCTCTCTACAACTGTAAATTAAGTTCCAGCTCCCCGGATCTAGGGCATGCCACACTTTACATTACTATTGTGTATCTTAAAATAAACAGCATCGCAAGCTGTTTATTTTGGTGTTACTATGTATGCAATTTTAAAACAGTGGTTACTTAAACAAATGTCTGTGTTCCCACAGCACTTGAAAGCCAGTGTTTGCTCCTGTGGTTTTGGATTTTGCCACTTCTGTTTGGATTATATCTGAAATCCACACTGTGAGCAATTGGAGTGAACCAGCAGCACCTAAGACCAGGACCTGCGGTTGGGCCCTGCCCTCCGCCATGTGCAGCTGTCTTCCCCCTCCCCATACTTTCCTAACCCTCTATAGCTCCATAGGCACATGCTCAATCGGATATTTTGCTTTCTCTCTGGGCCTCTAAATTTATCCCTGTGAGTGAAGTAGAGAATCATTTATTTTAAGCTCCTGGATGCTGTGCAATTTAATTGAATAAGTGGTGTTGTGCTGATTTTATAAAAAAAAAATACTCTCTCAAATACTCATTTAAAATTGTCATCTGTATACTGTAGATACAGCACATATTGTATTGACACAGTCTGGCCAAGATAAATGAGAACGAGGGAGCATGGTGTAGACAAAATAGATGCAAAAATACCAACCATTGGAGCTCGGTGTGGTGGTACATGCCTGTAATCCTAGCTCCTCAGGAGGCTGAGGCAAGAAGATGACATGTTCAAGGACAGCCTGAGCAACTTAGTGAGACCTTGTGTTAAAATAAAATTAAGAAGCGTTGTAGATGTTGCTCAGTGGTAGAGCACTTTCCCAGCATGTACAAGGCCCTGGGTTCAATTCCTACTATGACACCAGTAATTAAGTAAGTAAGTAAGTAAATAAATAAATAAATAAATATTTGGACAATGACGTGTCCTTAAGCCTTTACTGAGCACGGAGTGAAATAGAAAGAGTATCTTAGTAGTTCATGCAAGACTTGTGTTCCAGTAGATTTTGGTTTGATTTACAGAAGGCTACTTGGTAACAGTGTCCTTTGGACAAATTTTTTTAACATTGCAAAGTCTTTATCTGTACAATGGGTAGAAGTGTCAAGGTAGGTGAGGGACCAGATAAATAGAATATGTAAAACAGTCTGAATGTTTGAACTTAATAATTACTCTTTCTCTTTCCCCTCCAGACCTCAACCCAAGACATAAATTATAGCTATGGGTGGTCCGGGCATCGGCCTGTTGGCCTGAGGCTAGAGTTAATGTAGTGTGGACCAGCAGAGCCTGGCCTGCTGGTGATGTTTGGGATAGTCATTACCCAGAGTCTGCTGAACCTTCCAGGTGGGGCCACAGCACCCCTGCTTGCCATCTCTAACTTGGCCGCTTGGTTCTTTTGAGGTTTTGCCTTATGTGTGCCTTAGTGCTTCAGATTAGTGAGGACAACAAATTGTAATCATCTTTTCATCTTGATAACAGGTATTTCTTCTGTTGTACTGGTACATTTAAAGGCAGTTTGGGATTATTTGCTGGTTAATGAATGAATGGGTGAAACCTGTTTGGATTCTTGGATATTTCAAGAAGTCTAACTCCTGGTTTTAGTCATTGCCAGACTAAAATTAGCCTACATGAGTATAATTTTTATTCTCCTTGCTTAGTTGTGTAAATGAAATGGGAATTTGCATCTATCAAGATTGTATGTTTCCGACGCATTTTGAAAAATTCAAATTATCAATTTGTTAGATTGAAATTACACAATATATCTAAAACAGTAATGAGATGATGCCGGTTATTGGTGCGATAACCAGGTCTCCCCTTCTTCTGAAGCACATGCTCTAGGTACTATGCTGTGAAAAAAGAGATAACCCATCCCTTGAATTATTTAGATACAGGCTAGATGCAGTTATTGTTTTTCATTGTTTTCTGTGACTCCAGGAAGATGACCATGCAAGATATTTTGAGTATTTAGATTTTATACTCCAAATATGAAGAAAATATTCTAGTGATCAAAGTGATTGAAAGTTTGGAGAAGGCTTCAATGTCTCTTGTTAGTTGAGGGCAAGTGTTATTAACAACCTCAGTTTCTTCCTTTGTCAAATGGGAATAATTAATAGAGCTTCGTCCCAGGGCTAGCAGGATGGACAAAGGAGGTGATGCGTGGGCACAGCACTCATCACACTGCCTGCATGAATCACCGTGAGAGACTGGCTCTTATCAGTATGTTGGCTCTTAAGGGGGGGAAACATTTTTAAATTTCCATAATAATTTTGAAGGTGAAAAAAAATGTAAAATTCTTGGTGCCATTTTCTCCCTTTTGTCCTAAACACTATAGAATCCCCTTTCTCCTGATGATGTGAACCACAAAACACAAAAGAGGGGTGTGAGGTAGAAGTAAGTGGCACACCAAAAGACCGTAACTAGGTGATTTTCATTTTTATTCCTCAGAGGTAAGGGTCATGTTGTCCTCCATCCCTCACTGGCTGACTTGCCTCATCGCATCCTTCAGTCTATTAGTAAAATAGCAGTTTTTTTCAATACTTTAATACCATTTTAAAGTCTGCTTACGGTCTTCCTAATAGTTGGACAGTCTGACCCACTTTCTGTACAGTGCATTCCTCCCAGTTTCAACCACTTCTCCTTTGCCTTCTCTTTGACTGTGACTTGACTGCCTGTGCATCCTTCCTCATACCTTTACTCTCTGCCATGAGGAGTTCAAATAACTGTATTACTTTTCATTAATTTGCCTCCTTGGAATTGGGTCAAAATTCTTATGATTGGAGGAAAGGGAAAGGGAATGGAATGTACATTCGCCCCAATAAAATTAGATGGCATAGTGACAACTGTGTGTTTGTTAAAAAGCAGTTAGCACAAATTAGAAATACTTCACAGCAGATGTGTTTTGCGAAAGGATATGCTAAAAAATTAAACAGAGAATACTTTCCGGTTATAATTTTAGAAAAATATTGTGCAATGAAGCAAATTTACAATTCATTTAAATCAACCTTTTTATAGAGTGTGTGCCTTCACGATAAAATTTTGACAATTCTGCAATTTGTTTCAGTGTTTCATTGAGGGGGTGTGAATCCATCTGCTAGTTATTTTGGGGGACACCATTACATCAATAAAAATGATTCCTAAGTCGTACACAGACTTCATTTTAAATTAATGTGTAGCTGTTTTAAGTATAAGCGACTTAGTTAAAGACCAAAGTTTCTATCATATGTATAATAGTAAGGATTTCTCTTTCCTTTCTGTCAAGCCCAATCCCAGTGCACTGTGTGCTCCTCAAGAACATTTTGGGCTCTAGATTCCCCTCTACGTTTCTTATTCTTACTTCCCTGACCCCTTTGTGAGCTGCTGGAGGACATTATTTTTAAAGTTGCTACCATTGATACAGTTGCTATTAATCACTGTCTGCCATGTTGTGACGCAGGTTTAATAACATCCCATTGAGTGGCTTTTGCAGGCTGGAGGCTTACCAACAGCACTGGCCTTTGATATTCGACTCACACCAGGAAAAAGAAAATGTAGAGTTAAAAAAAAAACTGCAAATAGAAAAAAGAACAAAAACTGGAGAAAGAGTGAAATCAAAAACAGATAGCTTTCTGTGTGCAGCTTAGTTTGCCTTCGGAGCCGCGAAGCTATAAATCTCAGCAGTGTTTGAAAACTGAACACGAGACTGCTAAATTTATCATTCGTTCTTTGTTGTTTCAGGGAAGGTAAGAGCTAGCTGACTTGGCTAACTTTGGTTTCTTGCCCCTCTATCAAAACCATTTCATTTTTTTTTAAATTAAAACTAAAATATGTCTTTTTTACTGGATCAAAGAATACTGGGGGTTCCACCAATTGTTGAGCAAATATGGGGGAAAGGAGGACTGGCTTTGAGTCATCCATGTGCGGGGTGAGTGTATGATCTCTCCCTCTTTGTGGATGTGGGGATGAGGTGGTTTTCTTTCATTATAGAAATAAAGGGCACCTCCTGCTTATGTAGAATTTAAAAAGCATAGAAAAGAAAGTTCACTGCCATGAGTAATCTGGAGCCTGATGGAGCTACAGAATTTCCCCTTTTGTTTGCACCAGTGTTCTATGTTGCACCGTACGGGAGAAAGGTAGAAAGCAAGCCTGCTACAGATGTGACTAGCTGTGAATATTCATGAGTGCCATTGCTCCTCCTTTCCTACAGCATCCAGGCCTTGTCTGATCTTCCTCTTGCACAGTTCCCAGATGCTCCCCCTGCCACCCGCCCCATACTTCCCCCACCTCAAATCTGCCCTCCCTGGCCAACCCTTGAACAAGGCTGCAGTTTATTTAGATAACAGTCTGGCATGATACAGTGATCAGTGGCCTCAGAAGTGTGTGTGTGTGTGTATGTGTGAATGTACTCTTGCATCAAAACAAAGGGGGGGGGAGAGAAAAAATGTTATTATCCACAGTTTTATGAATCCAACTCCCCTTAATGTTCATTATTTAAACCAGCAGCAATTACAAGTTCAAAGGGGTTTAGAGGGCCAGCAACCCGCATAATCACTGCCAAATTAAGCGGGACTCATTCGTCACAGGAGAGTACACCCTGAGCAGTGAATCATGCGTGCCGTGACAGGCTCTGATTTACATAAAGCAGAAATCTGTGCCCTCTGGGCTGCATGTTACTTCATCTCGGTAGCCCTGTGATAGGTGAATCTTCTCTTGGTATTAGGCAGTTGACACTGCCCCACCCGTGACATAGCATTGCACTTAAAGTCGACAACAGTTACTCACTTTAGTGTGTGCGTGAGTTCAGATCAGATGCTGGACCATCCGCCATGTAAGTGAAATTTCTCATTCTGGAGAAGGAAAGACTCTCCCTAAAGTTTCTGGATTAAGTACTTTGGTGATTACAAAGAACAAGTTCTGTTGCATTTCCTTTTATCCCTATCTATTCAGGTCTGTAGTTAAGATCAGGGATGTTGATAAGGAGGAAAACCCCTGTAGACCTGAGACCTGAGTGACCTAGGGGTGGAATCCCTTGAGGAATATCCCCAAAGGCCCTTTCCTGTTAGACATTTAGAGAGGTTCTGTTGGTGTCAAGGATTGAAGTAACCCCTGCTGTGGTGTTGGGCTTCAGGTTGCCAAACTTTAGAGAGTTTCTGATTGGGTAGAAAGGTCTTGGACTGAGAACTGTCCTTAGCCACTGAAATCTCTTGAGTCTCAGTGATTAAAAACTCCCAAATTGAATTCACATAGACAGTAGGATCAAAACAAAAGTAGGATCAAAACAAAAGATACCAAAACAATGTATGTAGATTTTTATCTCCCATTTTTAGACGTTTCTGTCTTGTCCTTTAGGCAAAACTCTGTACTGTTTTGTTACTTCTTTTCTCTGTTTAGAAGATAGCTCATCTTTCATTTGTGGCTAAATCATCCTGGTATTGTGATGTCATTCCTCCATGCAGTCACTATCTCCTCCTCTTTTCTCAGATGCAGTGCTGTATCCACACTTAGGATTTGAAGTGTTTGGGCTTTGAGAATTAGCTTGGCAATTTGGGAGATTACCTATACTTACATATTCTTTTTCTGACTTTGAAGTGCAGATAAAGGTCTTGTGGTTTTGTCTCTTGTAACTGGATCCACACTATACATGTATCAAAGCAATGTGGTTTTAAAAGTTCTTTGAAGCACATCACAGTAGTTTTTGTTGTTGTTTGTTTTGTTTTGTTTTGTTTTGTTTTTTGTTTTTTGTTTTTTTGAGAAGGAGGTCTCACTGTGTTGCCCAGGCTGGCCTCAAACTCTTGAGCTCAAGTTAACCTCTGGCCTTAGCCTCCCAAGTGCTAGGATTACAGGCACTCTGCACTGTGCCTGGCCTGATCACAGCTGGGTTGAAGCAATGTGATGAAATGGACCAGAGGCACCCTTGAAGTTTTCCTGGTGTTCTACAGGGGCTGACCTTGTAGGCCTACCACTCAAAGTCTTCCAGGATTTCACTTGTACTTCAGCCTCTGGACAACTTGTCCTGCCTGGCTACTTTCCAGTGTCTTTTTCTCTAAAATTCTTCTAAGTGGAGATTTGAGGTGCTCAAATGTTAAGTTATAGGTCTGCTATCTCTAGTGCTGGAGGTGTACTCTATGCAACATGTTTACGTGGGAACCAGGGAGAGTGGGGAATCTCAATGCCAGTTTACTTCACCTGAGTGACCCAGTGTTAACCAGGTAAAGCAGGTACAAGGCATTTTGCTTCCCTTTAGCTTTGTCCTTTGTAAAATGAAGATACTCATTTCTATCTTTCCTAACCGTGAATTATAAGAAGTGGTAGTTGTTATTTTTAGTTCATTGCCAAAGCTCAACCTGTTCAAGTTTTCTACAATTTTCTTTATTCTTCTTCTGCCTTTGTTCCTCTAGAGCTCATCTTTATTCTCATTTGGAAGATCTTTTCTCTTACCTTTATTCAGGCTTTATTCTTATGTCCTGGCTGAGCCTTGCAATAAGGTGCCATCTGGCATCCTTAGAAGCAAGATTCCACTGGACTTAAGGAAATCTTCCAATCAGCTGCCTTCCTCCCACCACACTTCCAGTGTCACAGTGAAGAAGAATCAACATTTTGACTTATATCCTCTTGTCCATGTCTTTCCTCTAGAACAAATCTTTCTTTTTTGTACTTAAGTAATTTCATGCCCTTTAAAACTCAAGTACCGTTGGATTTTTAGGGTCACTGAAATTGAGATATGTGTTTACAGAAGAAAAAGATTGGTGGACAAATTTATGCACTGTAATACAGCCCAGAAGTGCTGGAAAAGATGCCCTGAAGATAGAGCTTTCTAAACTTTCATATGTTCATAAGAAAAATAAATCAGTGGTCTGCAAATCCAAATAAGATTTATGAACGAACTACTTAAAGATGTGACAATAAAAAACTTAACATAATTAATTTGTATATACTAGGGCATTTTTTTAGTGAGCAGACTGACAAAAATAGTCAAACTAATAATTTGTACAGCATGTTGATAAAAATATTTGTAGAACACACAACACATAGATGTACGCACACATACTCATTCTCACGCATGCATGTGCAGACAGACAAACTGTGGTAAGGTAATTGAAGGTTGTAGCTTTTTCTCAGTGAAATTCCTGGGACACTTTGATGAGAACACTTTACCTGTGGAGCATTTTGTAACTGGCCTGCGGATAGGATGTGTGATTAGATTCTGAGGTTCAGTTAGTGGGAAAAAATTCAGTATCCTTCTTTTGCAAACAAATTGGGTATCTCTCCATTCAGATCCTGCGTAGCAGCCTGTAGTTTCTATCATGGCCATACCATTGGGAAAGGACCAAGGAATAGAAGGATGGCTTAATGATCAAATTTCACCTTCTTTGGTCCAGACTCTATAAAATCTTGCTGCTATATTGAGCCAAAGTACCCATCAATGTTCCTTTTATTGGACATGCTTCATATATCGTGATGAAATTATATGCATCCATAGAGGTTGTTAGGAAAAACTTAACATACCACTGATGTGCAATGAAGGAAAGTTAATTGTGTAGATGCCACAAAACTGCATCAGTGAGTAGAGCCCTCTGTCAAGAGTATTAATCTGCCTTGAATAAAAACTGCTAAATAGGCTTGTAAGCAATAGCCTAAGGTAAAGCCTGGTATTAATAAACGTATGGCAATGAATCAAACCACAACTATCTTTATTCACATAGAGATCTATAGACTGTAAAACCACTGATAGATGCTGGTCTGTAAACATAATCCTTTCACATTGCTCACAGAATTTAAGTCAAATACAGTCATCAAAAATGCACGTCTCTGTTTAATCTCTATCATTTTATCAGTAACAAACACTTTCATTAACTGATAAAACTAACACTTTTGAAAGCTGTCTATGTAAATTTGTATTTTTAATAGTAATCTTTCTTTTTCTATTTGAAATGTCCTTGAGTAATTGTCCAGGGTAATTTCTGTCCTGGAAAATTTCAAGTCTAAATGACTAATATCCAAGCAACTTCTATGTAATTTAGCTGCATCTGAACTCAAGTCATTACTGAAGGTGAGAAACTGGGAAATCTCTGAGATTTGCATGACCAAAGTATGTGTGAAACTGAGACAGCTACTTTTAAAAGTTATGTCTCCAAATTTCATGTTTTTACTCTGTGTGATACAATAAATGGCCCTACCACTAAGTATGTAGACATATACATGGACCTATTTGTGTGTGTTCTCATCTAGAGACAGTCTATACACTAGCTGACATTTCAGGTACACACTAATTCAGTGTATCTGTTTCCCTGTCATGTCTCTGCAAGGAGCAATTAGCTATTGGTTTGTTTTATTTGCAGAACAGTGAATAAACCCAAAGCTAAATAGAGGTAGGCAGGCAAGTGGAGAGATAGCAAAAAGGATGCTTTGTGAACTTGGGCCAGGTTTCTCATATATTCTCCAAATCATTTTGAATGCAATTAATATTGTGAATTAGATTTTTTTTAGGGTAAGGGAATTAGTGATATGATTATGAATTTGGAAGGAGAGAAAGCCAGATCAACTGTAAATGTCCCCCATTTAATTAGAAAAGTTCTTATGTTCATTTTAAACAAACTGATCCAAAGATCTCTGGAGATTCACCTAATATAATGTTTTCCAGAATTTTCCAGGCCACAGAAAACATGGGTTAGGGCACAGTAAAAAACAGTATTTATCTTCCTTAACATATTTGAAATAGGTCATTAATTCAATGTTCTTATACACATTCTGCTTTTACTTTATCTTTTATTTTTAGTTGCAGATGTTCACAATACCTTCATTTTGTTATTTATTTATTTATATGTAGTGCTGGGGCTGAAACCCCATGCCTCCTGTGTGCTAGGCAAGGGTACTATCACTGAGCCACAACCTCAGCCCCTGCTCTTATTTGTTTTTAAATATTTTTAACTGTAGATGGACACAGTACCTTTCATGTATTTGTTTATTTTTATGTGGTGCTGAGGATCCAACCCTGTGCCTTACACATTCGAGGCAAGGACTCTACCACTGAGCCACAACCCCAGCCCATCATTCAGCTTTTATCGAACAATTGCTGAATATGATGGAAGACAGTTAACAGACTCATTTATTTACCTACACCCATACATGCTCTATCTCTAGGTATCTGTATACAGACATTAGGATTAGGATTGCACTCATTCATGTATTTTTGTACCCAGGCCAGTTTTTTTTTTCAGACCTTCACTTTTTCGCCACTCGACCTTTGTCAGTAGCAGACAGGGAAAGTGAGAAAACCTTTGAGTTTTCAAGCATAACTTTTTGAAGCCTCAAAAATGAGCAGAAAGCTAGTTAGAATAATTTTTCCACACTGGATACTTCAAAATAATTGAAACATAATTCCTTATTGCCATAAACTCACACCAAAGGATATATTTCAAGACACTCTCGTTGTCTTCATAGACAGAATCTTTTGGGTAAGTGTTTCTCCAGCCGTATTTTCACATTTACACAACACTTAGGTATCCTGGCAGCACTAAAATAAACATTGGCTTCACTTTAACAGGACAAATGTTTGCACTCTGGAACTATTTGTCTATGAAATAAATATTTTCAACCAAAACAAAACAAACCAAAACCCTAAATTATTAACATGAGGGTGAGGCCAAATTTATGTTGGGCTTATGATTAAGTTGCTATTTTATTTTAGATTAACTTTTATGGCCACAGGTGTTCTATTTTTGTGAGCTATCTTAAGGAATCCAATCAATAGAGAAAATAATTTAAGAGAGGGGGGTATATTTACTGGATTATTCTGTTTTATTCCTTGCCTAAAAATTCTCTTTATACCTAAATGTGTGCAGCAGCACAAAATGTCATTTCTTATGTTGTTCCTATAATGCGTTCTTGCACTTATGTGATGCTTCACTTAAAAATACTTTAGCTCTTTCTTTTTTCCCCCAAATCAATAACCTTAATGCCTGCTCCAAATAAGCTAAAATAGTTTTGATAATTTTCTAGCAAATGGCAAACTTTTGCCTTTTAGCACTTAAAAACTTTCTGAAATATTTAAAAATCATTTTTGACAGTATATTAAAGTGAGTGGAAGTCTTTATCTAAAGATCCCACTCAACTTTTCATGTACTTAAAATATTACAGGTGAATTGATGAGGTGACTTATTATAGAAATAAGTAGATTTAAATGAAAAAAATTTTTTGAAATAAAAGTGACTCTTTTGTGAAAGAATTCAAATAGCATACCTCATTTTGTGTTTTATCTTACTGGCTTTTACTCACCTATGTGGGTGTTTAAACTCGTGGGCTGGGTCAAAGGTCACTGAGACACTTCGGAGCAAATGCAAAACTTCTAACTGTAGAAAGTATGTAGAAATACATTTTAAAATCATTTACTGAATTGGGTTAATTTTATTACTAATTTACAAGTCAGTTGAAAATGAAAAAACAAGTTAATTATCCTAGAGATTCTGTAATGCTAGCTCACCTGATAGATAATCTCTAGGGAGTCAGTGATATAAACCTAAAATTGAGGGCTGGAGTTGTGGCTCAGTGGTAGAGTACTTGCCTAGCATGTGCGAGGCACTGGTTTCGATCCTCAGCACCACATAAATGTAAAATAAAGATATTGCATCCACCTAAAACTTAAGAATAAATATTTTAAAAAAACCCTAAAACTAATTTTGGGAGGGTAGGCAGGTTGAAATACTCTTATTTTAATTGTTCTTTATATTGACTGGCTATATTCAATATGTTGGTGGCATAGAAATTAATACTTTCTGACTGTTCTCTGCATTCAACTTAATATTGTATTAAATATTTAATTATTAATAGCATATGTTTCAATCCACGTATATATTTCTTATATGAAAAAAAAGGATGTTCTGTTGAAAAATCATTAAGGTTTGCTATGGAATAAAAAATAGTTTCTAGTGGTCTATAGATTTTTTGGAGACAACATTATTCTAGGTATTAGCATACTGATGAAATATCAAGGATATTTATAAAAAACAAAACTAGCTATTTCTTAACACATGTCTACAAACTTAATGTTAAGGATATCTTTAAAAGCTAGAATTTTGAGGAATTGGAAGAAGGCACAGAGATTTTTCTAAATGAATGATTCCCTAGTGTGTGTATTCACAGTGGGATGCTTAGAAACAGTGTTAGAATGTTTTCATCTGAAAATAACAGAAAACCCTTTCACAACTGGCTTAGGATTGATGAGAAAGTTCCAAGGTGTTTGGTCTGGTGGACTTTGGGGGAAGTGGTCAGAGGCCATGGCTATCCCAAGAAGCGCAGGCTGGTTGTTTTCCCCTGCACCTGTCGCCCCACCTTCAGGCTGGGTTTCTGTGTGGTTATAGGATGACCTCCAGGGTAGCACCAGCCTCTCTCTCTGGCCGACACTGGCTCCTTGGGCATCTTTCTTAAGAGCTAGGCTTCCCAGAAGCCTCCATTAAAATTCTTTTTATGTGAACCAGAAGTCTGTCACATAGGCAAGAGAGTAGAATTGTCCTTGGACAAATCAAACCTATCCTTAAGTTGGAAGGACTCTCAAGAACGGTCCATTTCTTGCCTTCAGACTCATGTTCTGTTTTTCTTCCCACTTCACATAAATAACAAGCAATCAATAATGCCCACAGAGATTATCATGGGCTTTTAAAAGGTGGCAGGGAGTCCTAAAAACTCAGTTTATCAATTTAATAAAAACAGATTAGTCTTTTCCTATGCACATAACAATTTCTGACCTCTTCCTTCTTAAAAAAAAAAAAAAAGGTGCATTCACACTGTGGTCAGTCTGGAAACAGTGTATTTTTACAAACCCATATCAGAATGACTGTAGAAACTTTTATCCAATAAGAGTTTGTTTTTACTTTTATTAAGATTTTTAGTGTGGCTATTGGCTTATCGATGAGGGAACCAACTTACATTTTTTTCCCAGGTGAGCATTTAACAATTCTAGTGAGCTATGTCAATTATAAGAAGGAGAAATTCGAGGAAAAAAAATAATGCCATTGGTACTGGCTTGAGTGATTGAGAGAGACATATAGTTATGGAATATCTGTAAGGTGGAGAAAAGGGACAGATGATTAGTGAGGGATGGGGTGATTCAAGGTAGTCCTGCCTGAATTGAAAATTAGCAGTAGAGTTTATAAACCAGAAATCACACTGTGATGGAAAAGATATAAGGTCACAATCCCTGAAAGTGTTATATAAGCTGGCATCTCAAATTTCTCAAGATAATAAAGGCAAAACTTTATTTTTATGGACAAAGTTTCCCAAAATTTAGTGTCTTTCTGAAGAAAAAAAAATTGGCTTGTCATGGCTTAATTTGCAACTTACTTAGAGGTGGTAAGTATCATTATTTCTTTCAAATGTTTAATAACATAATTGAGTTATATAGTGTAAAAATCAGTAGTGATACTGAATCACTACCAAAACTCAGTGTTTAGGGAAAAAAATTAACTGGATGGAAAAAGTGAGTGGTCAAATTAGGAAATAAAAAAATGAATAAGTATTAATGGCACAGACAGAATTTATTTTTTTAAAGATTCAGAGAAATGCTCAAAACGAGGGAAGACACTAAGTAATTGCATAACACTAAGTCATGCAACTCTTTCCCTCCCAAAGCATCTGCAAGCGCTTTATAGAAACTCCCATTTCTTTGAGAGATGTGTAATAGATTTGTTCACTTATGTTCATAGCCATACCTTTAAAAATTCTTCTACAGGGATCAAATTACCATTAGAAGCTGTTGTCAAAAGTTATGTCATGATGTACAGGGGGTCAGATGGGGCTAGTCTGCAGATTGCAGTGAATCATTTAGCAAGTAAAGTCGAGGATGGTGGAGTGTCAGCTGCAAGAGCATAATAACAGGACAGACCCTAGAGCCAAGCTCTGCTGCCACAGCTTGGGTTCCTCAGAAGATCTCATTCATTGCAGTTCATTTGTTCCACTTTTTCTTCTAGTCAAAACCACTCTGCCCCTGCTGAAGTCCCTCTGTTCTCTTTTCTTACATTCATTTTATCATGTACTGTTTCTCCTAAAAATGTCCTTTGACTTTTCATATCCACCTTGTGTTACATTTAGAACTTACACTGAAGCCCGCTTCAACCTGAAGGGGCTGGAGAAAATCATGATAAGAGCGTGCCTTCTTTAGGTGCTTATGTAAGGATGATGTAGAAAAGGTTGTTAAAATGAGATTTTGATGGTAGATGTTGTAGTGTTGCTTTTATGGATTCTTTTCTTGGGATTTTGGGGAACATCATGTCAAATCATACAGAGGCTGCAGCACGTCTGCTCTCTGCTTCATGCTGTTGGTCCTGATCTCAAATGAAGTGTTCTCTTGGCTCCTCTGGCTCCCAGCCCACCAGCACGTGATCTTACTGTTATGCCAGGGGTCTTGCTAGGCTTTGTCTGGCAGACTCTGGGACTTGTTCTTGAATCTCTGGGGGTATTCTCCGTCTGTGGTGTCAAGAGTGCTAGTGACAGGCCTTGAGGCAGAGGTGTGGACGTGTATAAAGAACAAGCAGCTCAACACAAAACACGTGGGGCACCTGGGACATGCTGACATGTCCGAGGGAATCATCCATTGAGGCCATTTCCAGCTCTATTATCCTATGAGTCTATGAAGTTTCTTGACATCATAGCAGATCGTTTTCATTTTCCTAGAGAATTGGCTGATAATGCCTAGAGCAACGATGGCCCTGACCTGCGCAGGCTGAGTTTTGTACTTGAATATCACAGCTGAGGTTTAGTGCCAGAATTATGATTCTAGCACAGTGTTCAAGATGGCAGCACTTACCAGCTGAGAATGATCAAGTTCACACGCTCGCTGAATAAACTGAACCCTTAGTTAACCCAGAAGCAACCACGTAGATAATAATTTCTCTTGAGTAGAAAAAGGAACACTTTGTATATTTGTTTGAAAGTATTTTCCCTCTGGTTTTAGCTTTAGAGTGGTAAGTAGAAACTGGTAGGCCTGACCAACAATTTGAGTCATACACTAGTTGTGTAGATCCAAAGGCCAATTTGAGATTTCTAGGGTCAGATAAGAAAGAAATTTTAATTGCTTATTTATATTTTGTCTTAGTCTGTTTGGGCAGCTATAACAGAAACCACAGACTGGGTGACCTATAAGCAGTAGGAATTTACTCTCAGAATTCCAGAGGCTGGGAAGTCCAAGGTCAAGGCACTGGCAACATTGTCTGATGAGGGTCCATTTATTGGTTTTTAAATGTCGATCTTCTCTCTGTATCATCATGTGATAGAAAGGGTAAAAAATCTTTCCAGGGTCTCTTTTATAGGGCACGAATCCCATTCAGTCACTTACCAAAGGCCCCACTTTCTTATACCTTCATATTGGGGGTTAGGATTTCAAAACATGAAGCTTGGGAGGACACAGACATTATAGCAAATTCTGTTGTTGTTGCTTTTAACCTGGGAATCAAACCCAAAGACGCTTTACCATTGAGCTACATCCCCAAATCCTTATCTCTTCAGCACATTACCCCCCTTTTTTTGAGACAGAGTCTCAATAAGTTGGTGAGGCTGGCCTCTCAAACTTATCATTCTCCTTTTTCAACCTTCCAAGTCCCTGGGATTACAGGCATTGCCACTGTGCGCAGCTCAATCTATAGCATATTTTATCATGGGAAACAATATTCTAGAAAGGAATTTTGAGAGAAGGGAAAAAAGGTTACAAAGTCTAGACCATCTCTGTTGACATTAGAAACACTGACTGGTGATAGCAGGTGTCTGATGGAGTTCAACATGTGCTGATGCTCTTAGCTCTAGGTGACATCTCTCTTGCTTTTTTTTTTTTCTTTCTTTCTTTTAATTATCTGCTTTCCTTCTCTCATAAATTTGAAAGGAAAAATTTTAAAACTTTATGAAACTGAAGTCTAGAGTCATCAACAATTCTAAGATGGAAATTTTAGCAAAAGGTCCTTTTTTTTTCTTCCACCCTGAAAGAATTGTTTATGTTCTATTTGAGCAAAAGTGAGGGTTCTGATGGATGCAAAGATTTCAGCTTCCTGAGAAGCACTTTCTGAAGTGTGACCCTGAACCACTGGACCAGTGAGAGGGGAGTGTGCAGGATCCTCTTGGGCTGGAGGAAGGGTTTCTGCTGGGAGGACATCCCTGCTCTACTACTGAGCAGCGGTTTGCTCTGGGCTTTCTCCGGACGTGTCAAACTAAACTCTGAGAGCTCAGGACTCTTCTCTCGCTGTGGTCAGTCACTCACAGAAACATCTTTCTGGAAGTAAATGAGCCCTCTAAGAAATTTTATACAGTTCTCTAAGATTTTCATTATTTATAGTTACTGGAAGGATGGCCATGGGAGAAGGAGAAAACAATGCACTTAAAACAAACAAACAAATAAAAACTTGCTCTCAGAAATCTTCCTATTGAAAACAAAACAGCAACCAACCAAATAAAAATTTCAGTTGTCATCCAAAACAGCCCCTCTTCCTCTGTAACTCTATGATGAAAGTACTTTACTACATCCATTTCATTTTTGTGATTTATTTTTTTAAACTTTTATATTTGGTATTCTTAGATATCCATGATAGTAGAGTGTATCTTGACATGTTACACTTACATGCAGTATAACTCATTTGTGTGATTTAAATAAAAGTAAATGTAGGAAAAGATAGGACAAAAAGTGCCATATAACATAAGCTCCTTTGTCTCCCTTCCCGAATCCCCACCATGGAAGTACAAATAAATTGTTGAAAAAAAAAATTCTACTTAATAAGACAACTACTTTAATCAAAATTCACTTATCCCAAAATGTTACCTGACTCACATATTCATTTATACAACCAAGATATAGTGGGCTTGCTGTTTTCTCTTTCTTTTTTCTGTGGGCACGTACTTTGCTAAGTAATTGGAGGATACAATAGATGAATCAGAACCAGTCTCCCTCAAGGAAGTTAAGCACATATAGGAGAGAGAAAATGTGACTACAGAACAGAAATTAAAAGTAGAAAGTGAAAAGTGTCAAAAGGAAAATATGGGTACAGGAGGAAGGTGGGCGTTGGAGGAAAGAAAGATTACTTCCAGCTGAGGAATTAGGGTGGTTTTGAGATGGGGGAAGGGAGAGACGATTTGGCAGGTGAAGGGTGGGAGACAGGGCAGGGAGAGTACAGGAGGCAGTGAAAAGCAGAGATTGGTTCCATAAAGTCTGAGATAAGGATGCCCAAGCAGTCAGAAATGATGTTGGGAGGGCAGGTCTGTTCAGACTGGAGACAACAGTCTGGATGAGGATTTTAGGTAGGACTAGATGGAGGATGAGTTTTTATGCAATAAATAGACTAATGGGATGTAGTTATAATTCTGAACAGTTACCTTGTAAGAATTTAATCAAATGAATTTGAAGACCCAACCCAAAAGACTGGGGATAGAAATACTTGTAATAAGGGATTTCTATATCAAAAAAAATGTTTTCCAAAGAATGGAGAGTGCATTATTTGTGGTATGTTCAGTAAATTTAAGTGGCATTAAAATTTTAAAAATAACATAGTGTACATATGTATTAGAAAAATATAACTTGCTTATGGAACTTCTGGTTCCATAGATTATTGCCATGGATGGAGGAAAAAACAGTGTAGATCTATTAAGTTAAAAATATTAAATAAATAGTATACTGCATGCAATCTGCTTTTAAAAAATATTTATTTATGTATCTTTAGTTTCAGGTGGATACATTAGTTTGTTTTTATATGGTGCCGAGAATTGAACCCAGTGCCTCATGCATGCTAGGCAAGCACTCTACCACTGAGCCACCACCCCAGCCCCCTGCAACCTGCTTTTATTGCCCCAAATCCTGAAGGTCTTTGGGGAATGACTTTATATTATTTTGTTGTTTGTGGTGCTGAGGATTAAACTAGGACTTGGCATATCCTAGGCAAGCACTGTACCACTGAGCTACATCCCAGCCCAGGGAATGTGAAGTTAATGGGCTCCTGCTTCACAGTAATGGAAATGTAGATGAAGAAATAAATATGAGAAATTGTTTTGGGGGAGACTGCAGACTTTGGCAATCTAGGTGAAGTGAGCAAGGAGGATAGGAAGCAATCCAAAGCGACGCTGCTAAGGCTGTGAGCCTGACTGTGTTACAGTGCCAGGAACCACTAGAAGAAATACAAGAGGCGTAGGTTGATGACAAGAGTTCAGTGTATGAGCATTAGGAGACTGAGAGCTTTTCATGAGGCATCAGAAGGACTGGAGTAGGAGATTTAGAATCATTCTCAGAAGTAATAGCTGAAGTCACAAGAGTGTGACTAAGGGATATGGAGAAGATGACCAAGGACATATCTTGGAAAGTGTGTATTTGGGGATGATAGGAGCTAGAGAGATTAGAAAAGATATCAGAGAACTAATAGAAGAAATGAGAAAATACAGAGCCATGAAAGATCATTCCACGCCTGAGTCCCTAGGGTCGCCCTGTGATTGACATAAGGTAGTTGGTTGCAAAATAAATATTAATGAAAGAGAAATGTATAATCAACAGAGTTGGGGTCTACAGAGGAGGTTGAAGGGCAAAGGGGAGAACGTACCGATGAATTTGGCCATGAGGAAGTCATTGGTGACCTTTGGGTCTGTAGAGTCTCAGTGGACTGACAAGGGCAGACGCCAGATTGCAAGGAGGGAAGGGCCGAGTGGGGGGTCCGGAAGTGGACTCTTCTTTCAAGAGCTGTGAAAATAGGATGCTGGCTTGGGGGTTGGGAGATTGAGAGAGGCGTTTCTTAAAATATGCTTATGCATATTTGTAAACAAAGAAGGGTATGAAGAGCTTGAAATTTCAGGGAGTTGGTGGCGGGGGGAGACAAATTAACAGGACAAACAACCAGGAAGGGAAGAAGTGAGGAAGGGAAAGGCACACGGGGACGTTAACACTGGCAAAGTGCAAGAGCAGTTCTTACTCCGAGACTGGGTGAGAAGGAAGGCCATCCATGCTATGAAGAGGAGAAAAGAGAGGGAAGCTCATAGTGGGTGACTTGGTTATTTCCTTTAAGGAGTGAGGATACCTTCAAGTAGCAAAGGGCCAAGCCTGGGGTTTGCTTCTTGACAAACATGGAGAACAAGGCAGTTTTCAGTGCAGGATATGTGGAGGGAACTATTCGAGATGGTTCCAAGTCAGCAAAAGAAATCACCCGTCTAACCACTTCCATGGCTCTTGGTCACAGAAAGCTGAAGAGCAAGTGCATTTCTTACAGAAGTTGAGGTTGGAAAGCTTGTATCATGATGGTAAGGAGACTGTATTAAGGGTAGAGGGGACTCCCTAACAGAAGCTAAAGACTAACTTAGTTCAAGTATCATCAAGCAGATAGTGGAGGAGGTGAAACCCAGAATCTGAGCAGCCCTGATCTTTTCACAAAACATCATTTTTGTAGTCATTTTTAAGAGCTGTTCTACTTGGGTCCCACTAATTGAATTCAACCATTTGAGACATTGAGGCCTGAACAAATTATTAGCTCTAATAGTGAGGTGACTGCCGTAGGTACCACACCCAATTTGCTCCTTTATTTTCTCCTGACATTTAAAATATGCCCTTGTAGAGTGATGAGCACTAGAAGACAACAAAGGGTACAGCTTGTTTCCATGTGGGAGGTAGGAAGAACACTGCTTTTGGAGTCAGATGGTTCTGGGCCTGATGACTCTTTGACTTGCCAGCTGTGTGACATAATCTTTCCAAGCCTCTGTTTTCTCATATGTGGGGGGAAAAGTGTTTTATAAAAAGATTTCGAAGAAAATTTAAAAATTGTGTTCCTGGTAAGGTTACTATGCTGACTTTTAAAGTACTTAATACTGTGCCAAGCATGTGGTAGTTGCTCAATTAATGGAAACTAAATTATATTCCACAGTTACCTCTCTAATCCATTTTAATAGGTTCTCATAGAATACCTTTTGAATAAAATCTGCATGCATTTGACTTGGAACAGTGTCCATGCTGAAGCTGGACACTGTTATAAGGAAAGTAAAATGCTTAACATGGATCTGGATGAATGAGTTGAACCTGGGGCTGCTGAGCCACAACCCCAGCCGCTCCCCACCCACCACTTTTATTTATTTATTTATTTATTTATTTAATTTTGAGACCAGGTCTTGCTAAGTTGCTGAGGCTGGCCTCGAACTTGAGATTCTCCTGCCTCAGCCTTCTGAGTCCCTGGGATTACAGGAATGTGCCACTGTGCCCAGCTCCTGGTCCTGTATTTTTTAAAGTGAAAACCCATAAGTCAGGTTCAGTTGCTTATCAGAGGCTGAGGCTTATGATTCTCAGAGTGGCATCACTCTTACTTAGTGCTACACTGTTCTTTGTGACCTTTACTTTGATCATATTGCTGGGCTCAGTACTAACTTCTTTCCCCCAGGCAGACAAACTAGGTATCACTGTGACATTTTTCCTCCATTAGAAGTCGACATCATCAATGGCTGAGTTCTTACTGGTTTACCATGAGTGAGTTAAATTAGACCTTTCTTGGCTGCTGGAGAGATGGTTGTGGTGATTGGGTCTATTTGGTCCATCTTTGTATTCCTATGCTTGATGCAGATCCTGGTATATAATGGACACTTTATGTGTGACATAAATCAATCAATGATTTCCTTGTGAACATGATGAAAATTCATAGGCTGGTAAGAAGGCTCTGTCCAGAAAGACAGCCCAAATAGATTGCTGACATCCAAGCTCAACTGGCTTTGTCTTCAACCCAGTAAAGTGCAGTTATTTTTAAAATAATGAATTGGTTGAGGCCACATTTGACTCTTGGGTTCCTACTAAATGTCGAGAGAACCAATGTGTTAAATAGTAGAAGCAGAATCCGAATAATTCTAAGAACATAACCGAATAACCCAAGTACAGTTAGGCGGCTAAGATTTGAATCTTGGTTTCACCATATAGTACAAGTGTGCTCATTAGCAAGGCACTTAACCTTTCAGCCCTAGGTGTGTTGGCAAAGTTAGGAGGGGAGTCCCTGTCTCACAAAGCTCTTGCATCACCATAACGTGGAAGCCCTTACTGCAGCGTACTTCACACAGAGTAAGACAAGCTTAGCATGTTTCCTGCTGCCAAAAAAGAGTTTGAGGTAGGTTCAAACAATGGGCCAATTCTAAGAAGATGAAATTGTAAACAAGATAAATGTAAAGAAGGTTTAAGTACCAAAATACGAGGCAGGAGCTGTGTGACCGAAGGAGAGATTTTAGCTGACAGTAAGCGTGATAAGACTTAGAGGGGAAAAGCCCTGTATTAGGACAACAAAGTATTGGGGATGATAGCAGTCAAACAGAATGTAGTTCACAGTCATCAGACTGGACTATGGGACCGGTTATGGACTCAACCTTTAAAAGGGACACTGACAACCAAAGGCATTGCAAGGGAAGTGGTCAGGGAGTGATTGGCCTCAAAGGCCTGTAGTATATGGAATAGCCTGAAGGGTTCTTGAATTGGAGGGGATAATAATTAGGGGGACAACATAGCTGCCTTTTATGTGTTTCAAGGTTTGTCATGTGAAGGAAGGTAGCGAGGCCTGCTCTGTGACATGCCAGAGGACAGGACAGGGATCAGAGGTGCAGGCCTATGGGCTTCAGCTTGGCCTGTTATCTGAATGGAGAATGAGCTGCCTGCAGAGGTAGCAAGCTTAATACCCCTAAATGCACTTAAGCAAACTACTTTTGTACCTTGGCATATGCATTTGAGAGGCAAACCGAGAATTGGCGGACCTACTGGACTATTGCCACCATGGGCCCTTCCAACACCTGGATACTGGGACTTCCTTGATCTTTCCTAACTCAAAGTTAGCAAAATGCTCTTTCTGCTTCAAAAAAAGGTGGAATGTAGTATACTTAAGGTCAGATAATAAAAATTCACCAGAAGGATAAAGAGCTTTTCAGCCCAGTATATTTGTTTATTTGTTTTATTTTCTTTTAAAAGACCCATTAGCTGAATGTCATTTTTAGCCTTAATCAGATTCTCTGATTAAGAATTCTTCAAACACACCACAAAGCAAGCAGTCTTTCCTCTCACATCTGGAAATTTTTGTAAAAAGAGCAACATGCTCAAGGCATAGCTCAAAATAGAACTTACATTTCCCGACTTCGAAATCCCTGGGCCATCTCCACGCAGTGCTTCTTACTCTGAACTTTCCAGAGGCTGTTAGAATTCACTCTTCCAGCCCTTGAGGGCTTCCCTATCAATGATTGGCAACTCTATTTGACTGTCCAGTTTTGGAAAGGTTAGAGGACTTGACAAGTAAAAGCCTCTGAGAGTAAATAGTAAGGGGAGGTCTGCATGCAAAGATGTAATGTGTAGAGTTATTCTCATTTCTGAGTTGATTCTTATTTTTAGCTGGGAATACAATGGGAATAAAATCATGCAGCTTATGTCTTGCTCATTAATCCCCAAACCAGTCAGCCCTTCACTCCCAAACCAGCATGGAAGTTGCAGGAAAATCAAGTCATCCACAGAGGTGCTCTCTGCATCCACCCAAAGCCTCCAATTTATCGATTCCACTTTGGAGCTCAATATTTGACCTGCTAAATAAAATTGCATTGCAATGTCTGCCTTCTTTGAGGAAATCTTGGTGAAGTTTTGCAAGTTCTCTTCTATTCCCTTACTTTATTCTGAAGAAACAAGGAATTAGGCTGAGATTCCATTATTGCTAAGTAGTATACAGCAGCAGAAATTCAAGTAGTGTTTATATTTGAATCTGCTGCTGAGGACTCATTTACATTATTAGCTATCCTAACTTCACATAAAAGAAAGGAGGGGGTGGGAGCAAGGAATAGTTAGATCAGTGGTAGTTCTGCAGATTGTCACCAAGAGTCATTGGTTCCCTGAGGCTGATGACTGCCCTGCATTCTTCCAGTGTAGACACCCAGAGCTGTTGAAAAGAATTGAGACACTTGTCAACAGAATGGAAAGCTGGCCTTCATCAAAACAATTTTAGTCTGTGAGACTAATGACCTTTCGTTGCTGTTTGTTTTAGTTTGGAAACTAAATGAGAAAATTGTTTTAGATAACAGTAGCTTGGTCTTCCTTTCTCAAGTATTTTGTTGGGAAAAGCCAAGTAGCACAATTATTAGCTAGAATTAAAAAATTATATTTATTTATAAAGATATATATATTTATATTTATATTTATCTATATCAGAGTAGAGGAAGTTATCAAGTAGCTTAGAGATCTAACTTTAGAATGGATAACATAATAATAATAACAAAATACATAATAATAAATAATAAATATAATATAACATACACAATAATAGTAGTTCCACATGGTAAAATGCAACATTTCTAAGTGCTTCATGCCCCTGTTTCCCCCCACCCTTTTATAAATGTAAACTGAGCTAGCTGATGAACAGTCTCTAGGGACAGAATAGGATCACCCTTGTTTCCTGTTTGGCTTGCTGAAGGGAAAAAAATTCTAATGAAAGAAAGGAACATAATGGTTTTGCAATCTAGGCAAAAGGTTTAGGAGAGTTCAAAGATCAATTATTCTTAAATGTTGATCACTAAATTTCTTTTCTGAAAAGCAAATATATTCCTAGCTTGGAAGTCCTAGAAATCTGCAAATGAGATAAATAAAAACAAAAGATGTTCAAGGAGGAATATAAAACCCTATTGAAGAAAGTAAAAATTAGGTGGTTTTCATTTATAGAAGATACCCTAGTAGTCCATTTGAAGTGGCATGCATTAAAAAAAAAAAGAAAAGAAAAAATAACAAAAGAGTACATGGGTATGACTTTCCTGGGTAAGTGTCTGTGGGTGGATATGTATGGAAATGTTTAAAGTGCTTAGGTAAAACTATCAAATAGGATTTGCATAAACCACCAAATACTTTACAGATATTTGCTGCATTGACCATTTCCATTTGGCTCTGAATCGAGGTGGAGAACAGAGACATTCGTTGCATCCTTCTGAAGCAATGAAATTTCTGTAAGTCGTGATCTGCTGGCATGTAATAACTCGATCTGCTTCATGCAGACAAAATATATTAAAAGTATGGACGAGTGAAGTTTGTGCCCCAGGGAAAAGGCGAGATAATGCATTGAAATTGTTCAGAGGTAGTTAGATGCCTAATGGTCTAATATGTGAGCTATGTGAGGTCTGAGGTCTGGTTCTCATAAATTCTGGCTAGACTGATCCTGTAATTTCAAGCAAAGGATAAAAGCGTTAGCCAGAATCATCAGTGTTCAAGGTCCATGATGCTGAATATTATTCATGTAAAGATTTTTAAAAGAAAAAAACATTTTAAAAGGTATGCTGTAGAGTATAATTTATGGTTCTGCAAATATACATGTTTGTGTTTGAAAATATATGCACACCTACATGCAAGGAATAAGCCATTTAAAGAAATAAATTAATTTAAATTTATATAAATCTTTACATCTTTTCCATAATGGCCTAGGATTTTTGATATAATATAATAATGTGCTGCATGAAAAACCATGTAGGATCTAATTATTTCAACTTTAAACTGACGTATCTGTGTTTAAATAGGAGTAAAAAACATGTTTGTAATAAAAATTTACCATTACGAATGGAATAATTTAAAACCAATTTGGGCAAATTCAAGAGTGATTAGAGGAAAAAGTTCCCAAGACATTTGGTAGCCGTATAAATGATTTCATAAAATATGCTAAGACTATCCAACCAATTATATTGGCTGAATCCTCAGATTTGAAAAGAAAATTCTCTAAGAACTGGGATCTTAAAATTAGGTAGATGGTAGGTATGAAAAGCCCTTATAATATACTTCTTTATGTAATTTATTTCATCATGGGGGTAGAAATTTTGAAGTTTTCATTTGCAGTTTCCTTTCTTTTTTTAACCAACTCACTTATGTTTGAGTCTACAGTATATTTATACAGTCTTTCCTGCCAGTATCGTTGACAGTATTTTTTAAATGCTTTCCCTCACTTCCTAGGTTATACCAACCACCACTCTCCTTAAGTTCTCAAAACTATACCTCCCACACACACACACATCATGAATAGAGATATGCACGATTTTTTTTCTTCTGTAAAACAAAGTGTTCGATCTAAAATTACTTTGGCTTTGTTGGAACACCTAAAATCGTCTCAACTTTGCACCTTATAGAAGTAGCTGGTATGAGCTTCTTGTTCCCAGTGATGAGGCTATCATTCTAAAATTTTATTTATAAAAATGTCTACATTTGCATAAATTATATAATCTCTTTGTTAGTACTGTACTTTAAAGCACTCCAGCATTTCATAAGAACCTTAGTAGAAAATTTACTTTAATCCAGTGTTGTGAACTTATCTGAAAATATTTAAAGACTCAGTTATAAATGACTATATGAGTTTAATTTTTTCAATTGCTGAAATTGATTAACTGTAAACTGGTCTGCTCGATAGTGTACCACATATAAGCAGCCATTACCTTTTAATATTTATAATACTATCTTATATCTACCTAGGAGGTAATAATACCAAAACTAAGGAAATATATGTATATATATTTTTATTTTTTATAAACACATATACATACATATATATGTTATATATATGTGTATATATAATTTTTTTTCTTTTTGCAGAACTGAGTATTGAGCCCAGGGCACTCTACCACTGAGCTACATGCCCCAGCCCTTTTTATTTTTCCATTTTGAGTTAGGGCCTTGCTAAGTTCCTGAGTTCAACCTCAAACTTGTGATCCTCCTGCCTCACCCTCCTGAGTAGCTGAGATTACAGGCATGTACCACCACACCTAGTTAAATGATCTTTAAAATTGTTCTTAAAAGCATCAGATTGCAAACTTTGCATTATTTCTGCTTATATTTACTCCCTTTCCCTCAAAAAACTACATTCTTTAGGGTTTCACCTGCTCTTCACCTTGAGGATACTCAGAGATCTCGCTACTAGTTAGAATACAAAAGAGATTTATAAGGAATAACGTGGTCATTTAGTCTTACATGTTGATGTCCCAGGAGACTTTGGACAAGAAGATTTTATATATATATATATATATATATATATATATATATATATATATATATAGAGAGAGAGAGAGAGAGAGAGAGAGAGAGAGAGAGAGAGTTGTTTTTTTAATGAAAGTGTGTAGATTATTTGGATGGATTACTTAGATGCTAGGAGTCTATTTTGGCCTCCTTTAAATAATTGAAAAATAGACAAAGATTTCAGAATTAAACTCCCTCATGGGTTTTTCCCCATATCTTTTAGAAGAAAATCCTAGCAACAATTTGCCTACCTCTGGTTTTGAATTATTTTATTGGTGTGCCCATCCTTCCATAATTCCTCCTATTCCTTTTTCAGTGGCATTTTGCTGTCAGTTAAGAAAGATAACTGTGTGACAGTCCTCAGCTACAGATAATGTGCAAAAATTAGCACTGGAGTTGGATGATTCAACTTTTCTCTACATTAGGGAGACTTAGTTTTAGTGGGAAGGGTCAGTGCTGGAAATTTGGAATTAGTTTACATTATCTATTCCAAGTTAGGTAATATGATTACCTTTTGATTATTTCAATTCTAAACATCTCAAGGCAAAATTCAAAATTCGTGCTAGAAAACCTGAGTAGGTTTCTCTCATAGCCCCCACCCTTCCCCCTTCCTCATTCTCCAAATCTTTTCCAGATTGTTTGCAAAATGAAATTATCTAATTTCACGAGTATTTGTTCTGAGAAAGGACTGCTCTCTGGCAGAGGGAATCCAGAGACACAGTTTCAAGGCCTGATAACTTAAAGTAAGGTCTTATTTATCTATGATTCAACCTGATTCAATGGGAACTCTGATTCAATGAGAAGGCCATCTGGGCCAAACATCCCCAAGTATGTCTATGAACCACTGTATTTATGACACAGTTTGTGGTAAATGACAAATGCCAGCATGTTGAGTTCTCAAAGTTCTTTGCTTCAAGCCTCTGGTAAACATGTAAAATATTGTGAATATTTTCTTTTTTTAAATTAACTTAGTTTGAAAGCTTTTAGAAAAAAAATGGTATGTTTATAATTGTCTTATTTAATTATTTCTTTCAAAAATTCAGACCACCAAATCAAACTGAAGCAGGAATTTATTGAGGACATTTTAATATCCATTGAGGCACTGTTTCAAAATGTACATCTGCTTGCTTAATTATAATATCTCTGAATTTGTAACTCCTGCCACTATTAAATTTAGTTTTTAAAAAGACTTTCGACTAGGAATCAATGCTGAATTATTAATTTGAATATTATGAACTTTTCAAGTTCTAAGTACAGAAGAAGAAAGACTGAGCTAATTTGACTAATTAATCTAGTTGATTATAGTGTATTTATATAAGCAGAGTTAATCTAGCAGACCAAAAGGTTTAAGGAGTCTCTAGTAAAGCTATAAATGAAACAAATTAGAAATTCAGTGACTAAATAAGATATTTAATGGAAAATTAACACTTTAATATATACTTTAAATAATTTTTTGAAAGACTATTACTTGATAGATTTAAGTATTTGTGCTTTGTACCTACATTATATTTCTAACACTCAAAAAGTATCAGAGGCTACAGCATAATTTTTAAAAATAATTATAACACAAAAGCATGCCTAGAGTATTTCATATTACTTTTTCCACTGCACTCTGCTGTCTGCCTTGTTTAGTTGGTGCACAGTATGAAGCAGCATGAGAGAAAAATAAGCTCAAACTCTTTTTGTTTGAATGTGCCCACCTACAATAGCATGAGTAATATTAGTGAAAATGAGATCTCCTTTTGCTTTGTGACAAAAATCACATTTAGTAGGTCTAATTTAGATGTAGTCACCGATTCTGTCCCATGATAAAAGAATGAGATGTGGAATGTGCCCAAACAGGACTTCTAAAGGTATGTATTCAATCAAAGAGTGTTCCTTTGCGTTTGTGTAAAAGAAGAAAAATCTCATTGATTTTTATGGAAGAATTAAGGGAAAATATCACTCTCTGGATTGCTTGATGTGAAGGAATACTATAGCATTTTGCTTTAGTCTGATACTTAGTAGACAAGTCCCCTGAGTAGGAAGCATGGCTAATTGTGTTCTTTTAAAGTGCCTAATGTGGTGTTGACATACTCAAATGTTAAATAATATATTTTAACATGAAGGGAAAGCTCAAAGCTTTCATGAGGTAAGGCTGAAAAATAGTTATACATGCCCTTGATTCACAGAAAATAAAGAGGCAAAGAATTCACATTCATTTACTCATTCCTAGAAAAATCCTTTCAGTCTTGTGTGTAGCACATGTTGGATTTACATTTCCTAGGTTTTCAGAACTTCACATCCTTTTTTCAAAAAAAATTTTTTAATCTAATAACTCTCAATATCACAAAATTATTTTCAGAAACGTGTTCCTCCCTATCTGGCACTCACACTTGAAATTATAGTACAAAAAACATTAAGATTTTGCTTTCTTTAAAATCTACAGTATATTTACAGTCATCAGATTGTACACTTTAAATGAGTGCATTGCATAACTCTTGAATATATCTCCAAAGTACAAAAACAAACAAAAAAGCTACACCAATAAACTTGTCAGTATGCTGCGCATGTTTAAGTCCTTCTTTTATCTTTCTTTTTTGACTAGTCCCTTTGACAGGTAAAAATTCAAACCAAAATAATGATCTAAAATAAAATAATTTCAAACATATCAAAAAGAGGAACTCTGAGAATGATTTATGTAAATAAGAGACTATATTTACGGCTCAGACACTAAAAGTTGCCATTTACTTTAATAGTAATTTATCTATAATTTCTACACTGGCTGTATTGGGGGACCTGATATTAGACAAAATTAATATTTTTCCTTCAGACTTCACAAAGTGTAGATTCGTTTATCATTTAAACAGTGGATTTAAATTTTAAATCAAACCATATTCCTTTAGGAGTATATCAAAAAAAAAAAAAGGAAAAGAACTCTACTTAAAGGTGATGTCCTGCTTTAAAGATGCCTTATAGTCTGGTGGGAGATAAGTAAGCTAGCATGTAATATACTATACTTACGCTACAGAAACATTGTCAGATAGTTTTTAATAAATATCTGGCAACCACCAACAGTCTGCTGATAAACTAGCAAGTAAGCTGTTTCATAATGTGGCACTCTCCAAATAAGAGTTGGTCAGTGGTAACAAAAGTACAGTAACATCAGTAGAGCAGTAATAGTAGTTAAATTCATCTGGATAGACCAGTGGTGATGTGCATTTTCACTTAGAAGAGTTTTGGTGGCTTGCAAGCTGGCTTGGGCAGAGACTGTGACTGGGTCTGGGAAGTTACAGTCAGAGGTGGTACCATGTGACTGGAAAGCCACGTGAGGACTTGAGGGAATTGAAACTGAAAGAAAAGGTCTTGAAGGCAAATACAGCTCCCCTTCCAAGTTGAATCCAGGCCAGGCCTAATTCTATTGTTGTTTTCGAAGGTAAATACTGTAATGAGCATGTAAATGGTTGAGTTGGCTCACCTGCACAATACAAGGGCAGATGAGTAATGGCAGTGCTAGCCAAAATCATACTGGACTGAAAATTAATTGGAAAACTATGAACTCTAGTTTGGTTCTGTCCCCAATGGTCTCTGTCACTTAACCCCTTTGGTCTTTATTTTCCTCTTATTGATTTAAAACTAATACTGACTTGTTTAACTCTCAACAATTCTCTGAGTGTGTAGCATACATTCTGATAGTTAATGAGTAAGTAAGTAAGTATAGGAAGTGTCAGGCATTGCAGATGAGAAGAAACATGGCTTTAATGGTGGTGTTTTGAAGTTTGACAGTGAAAGAATTAATTAAAGATGTCTTCACGGGAGCTGGCTGTCTCTGTTCTAAAGGTCTGCAGAATAAGGGCCCCATTTTTTTTTTTTTTTTTGCTGGCCTTTTTAACTTTCTTAAAATAACACTCTTTCCTGTGCAGTACTTTAGTGTCTTTTTCCATGAAGCAGGGGTAGGATTTTCTAGTAATAAATAATTTATGATTGTATTATTGGAGGAACGAACTAACCTTCTTAAAATGCTTTGGAAATCCTTTGACAACAATTCGTTGTTTTGGGGACCTGCCAAATCTTGACCATCTTATTGAAGGGATAGAAAAGAGTTGTCTTCATGTGGAGGAATGGTAGGAAATTATTGTTTTAAGATATTTCCATAGCTAATCATTGTTTATTGTGAATTTCTACTTTCATAAATCTGTTCCTTCTTTCTACAAATCCATTATGTAATGACTTATGCAGTATGCTTTGGGGTGTTCAGTCCTGGGCCAAGACAAACCATTTTTCTTACAACTGTTATTTATTATTATGCATGAGTAAAATCATAGCAGTTGTCTAGAGAGGACACTTGTAAGAAATGACAATATTTTTGCTGTGTCTGAAACATTTCCCAAGTCTAATACTGGAATGTCAGATAGCATCCATTGTCCCTAAACTTTTATCTGCGACATAGCTGGGAAACTGATTAACAAAGAAAAGTATGTTAATTTGAGATTTTACAAAGGATTAAGTTCTCTCCCTAATTAAAAAAAAAATCAGACATAACCCATTTGGATAACAAATCTAAGGTGCACAACATGATATTTTGATTGATTGATATGTATATATAAAATGAAGTGATTACTACAAACAAATGATCACATCCTCATATCATAAAGTATCCTTTCTTCCTTTTTTTCTTTTTGGTGGTAAGAGTACCTAATATATACTCTTGGCAAATTAAAAAATATATACAATGCAATATTATTAATTATAGTCTTTGTGTTCTATATTATATTTCTTGTCTTATTCATCCTACATAAGGGCAACTCTAAGAAATATGTAAGATTCTAAAATGATATTCCAGTGAGATGAATAAGCATTTCTAAAGCACAATATTCTATCCATCAAAAAATTAGAAAAGAGGGCTGGGGATGCAGCTTTGGGAAAGAACCCTTGCCTAGCATGCACGAGGCCCTAGGTTCAATTCCCTGTACTGAAAAAAAAATTTATGTCTATGTATATACAACCTGAACCAAAATGTAGTATAGATTTGAGCTTCTTGCAGACTGTTCTCAACAGGTAAACTGAGTGTTCTGTCTTCTTTGAGTCAATCTTGGTGGTGAGTTTGTTGACTAAATCTAGTGAAAAACTATTGCTTCTCGGCATTTTGGCTAAGATCAAGTGAAAAACTGCTCATAATTGACTGACTTAGATCAGATGAAGAAGGTGAGCCCTGTGAACAAAGGCAGAGATGAGGGACTTGCAGCCCATAGGTGGATATGCCTTTTCTTTGCCACTGAAATTTTACCATGTTAACAATAAATGGCCCATGACAGAGTTGGTCTCATTTTCAGTAACCATTCAGCCCCCTGGTTTTACCCTAACTTCTCCCTGCCCTTGAAAGGCATTGATTTTCTTAAGAACTACAACCGATTGTGACCTGCCTTTGAAAAGTTCACTCTCAGTGTCCTCCTACCCCAATAAGGTCTTGCTGTCATCCCAGTTATTTTAACAGAGAATTTAATATGGAGTTTGGTTCGAGGTATGCTAGTAACCCAAAAAGGCAGGACAAAGCATAACAAAAACAAGGAAATGCCTTAGAAAGCTGCTACCATCTCTAGGCTGGAGGGAAAGGGAGAGGCTGGGTAGCAGTTCCTACAGGTCAGAGGAGAAGCTTGGTGGAGTTGGGACTCAGTGCTCTAAAAGGGACATGACTCAACCAGTCCTGGTCCTGGTACCTCAGGAGCTGGGCTTCAGATCTCTGAGGAGTACACTGCCAAACCAATTCCGCTACCTCTCAATGAGCAGAATTAAGTTTCTTCTGGAGTGCTGAAGGGGCTGCAACCTGGAACCAACTGTAACTACCAGGATGAAGCACCATTGCTGAGGCCATGATACTGAAATATTAAGAGCACCAGAATTGGAAGGAGCAAGTTCTTTCCCCTTCTCCTGCCTTCCAGTCTTCCTTGGGTGTTCCTGAGTGGAAGCGCCAAACAGGGAGCCTCACTGCAAAGGAGAACTGAAGTTTATAATGACCCAGCCCCAGCATCCCCCACTAAAGGACTGAAGAGAGACTTTGGAACTAATAGACTGGGGTTAATTCTACCATGGAATCTAGGACTGAATACAGAAGGCAGGATTATATTTAACTAGAGAGAGATTTGAAACCCAACACTACAAAACAGGATTAATTTTTGCTAATGAGTAGCAAGATTTCCCATTACCAAAATAAAATGAAATGAAAATATGGAGCAACAGAGGCCATACGAAAATGAATCTAACAAGCAGCTCCTGGTATAATTCTCTCAATTTCACTCTTCGTTCCCATGAAAACACAATAAATAATAAAATTCATAATGGCATTAGAAACTAATCCTGATTGAATCTGGGTAGAATAAACCCTTTATAGCGCATGTGAAGCCTGGCCCCTCTTGGTGCATGAAAGAATTAACATGGTAAGAGGTAAGAATATGTTTCACAACTCTATCACCATCTGCCTGCTGACCTAGTGAACCAGGAATTGTGCCAACCAGAAATCTGAGCAGAAACTCCTGTCTAGCCCTCAAGAGCTGCTCTGAGAGAGTATCATTTCCCCTACACTTCAACTGCCACCTTTCCACAACAAACAGATATTGAAATTCGCAGGAAGCAAATGAACAAAAAGTAGAAGGATGTTAACAGTGGCGCAGGGCACTCTAACAGATGTGGTCCTCATGAGAAAGCCATTGTGGGAAGTAGGGCATGAATGGAAAAAAATATTAAACGTGCAGGCTGTGAATTTCAGCTTTCCAAGTGCCACATCCACTCAGAATAAAGTGAATAACACATCTGAAGATGTTCTAACTCAAGATCCAGAAGAAACAATCAGAATAATATATTACAAGAAAACAAGGTCTCTAGGAAAAGGCAAAAAGTATGGGTTGGAAAGTAATAGGAGAAGATAAAAAGCAAACAGGAGATAAAAGAAGATTGAAAAGAAGCTAAAAGCACAAGAGTAAGATTAAAATACACATCAAGAACAGAATTGATCCTGCAGAAAATCAGAATGTGATGGAAGAGGACACATTTGATTGAATCTCCCGTGATGAAACAGAGGAGAACAAAAAAGGATGTGGGGTGGGTAATGAGAGGGAGAGTGTTGATCTGGACAACAGAGGGTGGAGGATACCATCTACAGAGAATGGAGATGAGGACAGTTATTTTACTTTAAAAAGCTGAGTACAAATGAAATAAAAATGGTAATCAAGATATAACCAAAAAAAATCACAACTGCCTTGATTTGAAAAAATAATTTAATGGTTCCATGAAACCAAGAATAGGTTATTTCTTTTTTTACAAAGATAAACAAAATTGACATACTTTTAGCTGGGCCAAGAAGACAATGAAAGACTCAAGTAAAATTGTAAATGAAACAGGAGAAATTACAACTGATACCAAAGAAATACAAAGGATCATCAGAGACTACCATGTACCAATACACTGGAAAACCCAGAAGAAATGAGTAAACTCCTACAAACACATAACTTACCAAAGGTGAATACTGAAGACGTATAAAATCTGAATGGACTAATTAACCAGTAAGGAGATTGAGCTGGTAATAAAAATCCTCTGAATGAAGAAAAGCCCAAGACCTAAGGGTTTTGCCAGTAAATCCTGACAAACATTTAGTGAAGAGATTATACCAATTCATATCAAATTCTTTCAAAAAAATTGAAGAGAAAAAAAACACTTCCAAACGTATTTTATGAATCAGCATTATCCTGATACCAAAGCCAGACAAGGATACTATAATAAAAGAAAATTACACACCAATATTCCTGATCAACATAGAGGAAATATTTCCCACAAAATGCTAGTGTGAGAAATTCAACAGAACATTAAAAGGATCATACACCATGATCACATGGTGTTTATCTATAGGTTGTAAAAATGACTCAATATATACAAACCAGTAAGTGTAATGAGCCACATTTATAGTATGAAGCATAAAAATCATGATCATTTCAAGAAATACAAAAAAAAAATTGAGAAAATTTTATCTTTTCATAATAACAATTCTCAAAAAAACGGATATAAAAGGAATGTATATCAATGTGATAAATATCACATATGAAAAACCCACAGTTACTTTTATGCTCAATACTGAAAAGCTGGAAGCTTTTCCTGTGAGATTAGAAACAAGATAAGGATGCCCTCTCTCACCCCTTCTACTCAACATAGTACTGGAAGTTCTAGCCAGGGCAATTAGGCAAGAAAAAAGAAATAAAGGCCAGCTAAGTCAGAGAGAAAGAAGTAAAATTGTCTCTGCTGATTACATGGTTTTATTTAGAGAAAACCCGAAAGCCTCAACCCAGAAACTGTTAGAATAAACAAACTCAGAAAAGATGCAGGATACAAAGTCAACATACAAAATCAATTGTGTTTTTATACACTAACAATAAGCTATCCCAAAAAGAAATTAAGGGGGAAAGTCTCATTTGCAACAGCATCAAAACCAATTAAATACATAGGAAAATTTTATCCAATGAAGTACAAGATCTCTGTGTTAAAAACTATAGAACATTGATAAAAGAAATGGAAGAAGACACAAATAAATGGAAATATATGTCTCACATTCTTGGATTGGAAGAATTAATATTATTACAATTTTATCTAAAGCAATCTACAGATTCAGTGCAATCCCTATCAAAACTCCAGTGGCAGCGGGGCAGGGTGGCATATGTCTGTAATCCCTGTAGCTTGGAAGGCTGAGGCAGGAGTTCAAAGCCAGCCTTAGCAACATAGCAAGGTCCTAAGCAATTTAGTGAGATCCTTTCGCAAAATAAAAAATAAAAAGGGCTGGGGATGTGGCTCACGTGTTAAGCACTCCTAGGTTCAATCCCCAGAGCCAAAATAAATGACTCAATATATACAAACCAATAAGTGTAATAAGCCACATTTATAGTATGAAGAATAAAAATCATATGATCATTTCAGTACATACAGAAAAAAACATAAATAAAACCAAAAACCTCTAGAGGCAGTTTTTCAAATAAATAGAAAAAGCAATCCTAAAATTCATATGGAATAAAAAAAACTCCAAATAGCCAAAGCAATATGGCAAGAGAAAAACAAAACTGGAGGCATCACACTACTTTTGTCAAAATAGACTACAAAGCTACAGGAATCAGAACAGTATGGTGGTAATATAAAAACAGACCTGTAGACCAATTAAATAGATTAGAGAGTTCAAAAATAAATCCATACATTTCTAATTAACTGATCTGAAGCAAAGGTGCCAAATAATAAGCAATGGGAAAAGAATAGTCTCTTCAATAAATGATGTTCAGAAAACTGGAATTCACATGCAAACGTGTCCAAAAATGAAATTGGATACTTATCTCACATCATATAAAAAAAATCAATGAAAAAAAATGGACTAATAAGCATAACAACTGAAACTATAAACTACTAGAAGAAAATGGAGTGAAAGCTTTTTGACATTGGCAATGATTTTGTGCACATGATCGTAAAATATGGGCAACAAAAGCAGACCTAGACAAGTATCTCTGTCCTCAAACTAAAAAGGTTTTGCACAATTAAGGAGACAGCCAACAGAGTGAAAGGCCAATTTGCAGAATGGGAGAAAATATGTGCAAAACACGTATTTCAGAAGGGGTTAACATCCAAAATGTTGAAGAAATTCAAATAAATCAATGCTAGAAAACACATAATCTGGATTTTTTTTCCAAAAGGGCAAAAGATGTGAATAGTCATTTTCTTCCAAAGAAAGCATACAAATGGCTAACTGGTATGTGAAAAATTTCTCAACATCATTAATCTTTGGCCAAATGCAAATCAAAACCACAAAGAGATATCATCTCATTCCTTTTAGGATGACTATTATAAAAAGAAAAAAAAAAGAAGAAATAACAAATGTTGGTGAGGTTGTAGAGAAAAGGGAACTCCATGTGTGTGTTGATGGAGATGTATATTGGTACAACCATTATGGAAATCTGTATGGAGGTTCCTCCAAAAATAAAAACTAGAAGTGCCATATAATCCATCAATCCCACTACTACCCAGTATGTCCAAAGGAAATGACATCATCATGTCAAAGAGATAACTGCATTCCTGCAGTTATTTACAGTAGCCAAGATATGGTATCAACATAAG
The DNA here is from genome assembly GCF_964194105.1 of Spermophilus citellus. NCBI lineage: Eukaryota > Metazoa > Chordata > Mammalia > Rodentia > Sciuridae > Spermophilus > Spermophilus citellus. Next base: position 141,564,238 of record NC_138185.1, read on the forward strand.
TATTCACGGACAGATGAATACTTAATGAAAATGTGATAAACACATTACAATTGAATATTAATAAGCTCTGAGAATAAGGCCATGTTGTTTGCCTCAACATGGATGAAGGAACAGTATTCTGAGTGAAATAAGCCAGGCACAAAAAAACAAATACAGCATCATTTGTGGAATCTAAACAACGTGAACTCATAGAAGCAGAGAACAGAATGGTGGCTGACATGGGTTGGAAGTAGGGGACATGGGGAATGTTATTCAGATGGTACAAAGCTTCAGATATGTGGATAAATTGGTTTTGAACACCTAATATGCAGGGTGGCATTTATAGTTAATAGTACTATAGTAATATTTTTAATTTGCTAGTAGTATGTATTAGGATTCAGAACCAAAACGACATATATCTATAAAGAGAGTTAGCATGCTAGAGAGTGTTGGTTTTGTTATGAATATTGGATCATGCAGTTATGGAAGCCAAGAAGTCCCACAATATGCCATCTATAAGCTGGGACCAGGACAGACAGTAGAGTGGGCTAATTCTGTTCAATTTTAAAGGCCTGAGAATGATGGGGAGCTGGTGGTATAACTCCCAGTCTGAGGCCCAAAGCCTGACAACTAAAAGGTGTTGTGTGTAGAGGTGGTGGTGTAGTTCATAGACCCCAAAGTCAGGAGCTCTAATGTCTGAGGGCAGAAAAAGATGGATGTGGAAGCTCAAGCTGGGAGAGAGATTAATTTGCCCTTCTTTGCTTTTTATTTATTTTTTCCTTCTGTCTGAGATCTCAGTGGATAGGATGGTGCCACCCACATTGGTGAGGGTGAATTTTGTTTGCTCAGGGTACTGATTCAAAGGTAATCTCTTCCAGAGACACCCTCACATACTCCAAAATAATGCCGTACCATGCATCTGGGCATCCTTTAACTCGTTGAAGTTGACAGGCAAAATCGGCCATCACACAGTCGCTCTCTGTGTCCTCCCCACCACCACCCTTCCAACACACAGCAACCTCACAGTGTGATGGATACAGTGTAATGAGACATTGGCCTGGTTGTGGTACTCACTCCACAGTGTATATACATATCAAACATCCCATTGTACACCTTAAATAATAGCATCATATTGGATACGGTACCCTTAGTCTTACTGTAAATAAGAAGTGACAGCTTTTTTCAAATTCCTGACCATGAACATGGAAAGAACAAAAAAAAAAACAAAAAAAAAAAAAAAAAAACAAACAAACAAAAATGGAATTGTAAATGCCAGATAGGAGGACAAAAAAATCAAGATAATTTTCAAATGTTTTAATTGTTCACCTGAACAAAAGAATCAAACAAAATAAAAGAACAAAATGAAGTTAACTATTCAAAACAGTGAGTTTACTCGATTATAAAATCAATATACAGCCAGGCACAGTTGTACACGCCTGTAATCCTAGCAGCTCAGGAGTCCGAGGCAGGAGGATCACAAGTTCAGCCTCAGCAACTTAGCAAGGCCCTAAGCAAATCAGGGAGACCTTGTCTCTGAATGAAATATAAAAAAGGGTTGGGGATGGGGCTCATTGGTTAAGCACTTCTGAGTTCAATTCCTAGTACCAAAAAGAAAAAAAGAGAGAGAATATAAAATCAATATACAACTATCAATAGCTTTTTATTTATCAGAAAATGTAATAAAAATATTAAATCACAAAAAATATTTCATGTTAAATAATAGCTTTAATAGGTAAAGATTTATTTGAAGAAAATGACAATTGACATCGAGGGACATAAAAGAAAACTTGAAAAAATAGAGACATTTTGCAAAGCTATGAATTTTCCTTACTCACATATCAAACATGTCTTGAAAGAAGTTTTTTTTTAAGAAAAGCTTTATGAAAATTATTCTGAGTTTTATTTTGAAGAATAAATGTGCTAATATAGCCCAGGATTTTGCCTTACTTCAATTAATACACTTTATAAAGCTAGAGTAATTAAGACAGCTTTGAACTGGCCTCCCAAATGGGAGAAGACAGAATGTGTTTTGTCATTTGATTCCTAATGAATTAAAAAATTAATATAAGAAATAAAACAATGAGGCTCTGGAGTTGTGGCTCAGCGATGGAGCGCTTGCCTAGCATATTTGAGGACCTGGGTTTGATCCTCAGCACTACATAAAAATAAATAAAATAAAGGTATCATATTTAGCTGCAACTAAAATATAAATATTTTTTTAAAAAATAATGAAATTGGTGAAATATAGTTAGTTACATTATTTTAAGTAAAAGAGGTTTTTCTGGGCATGATCTTTGGCAAAAAGCACTATTAGATGTGACTATTTAAAAAATAAAATTTTGTATGACAAGAAACACTATAAATAAGATTAAAAGACAAATGAGAAATGAAGGGGAAATAATAAATATAGGACTAAGTAAGTGTCAGTATTTTAGATATGTAAAGAACTGATAAAAAATTAGAAAAAAATGTACCCCCCAAATAAATTGGAAGATTAAAACAATAGAGGCACATCTTTTCCCAAAACTTGGTGATGTCCATCTTTTTATAAATATTGTGAATTAAGAGTATAAAATAAATTGAAGAATTTTAAGGTTATTAAGGGAAAATATCCTAAATTCCTAGTAGTGTATATACTGTATGGGGAGTTATGTATACAGATGGTCCTCTACTTAAAATGGTCAACTTAAAATTTTTGACATTTTGATGGTGCAACAGCAATATGCATTCAGTAAAAACTATACTTCACATTTTGAATTTTGATCTTTTCCTGGTCGGTGTGATCCTCTCTTGTGAGACTTGGCATCACAAGAGTGAACAACCAGTTATTCTACAGTATGGTGTGTTGTTAAGCTATGAAACTTGATAGGTTAGGTGTATTAAATGCATTTTCAACTTATGGTGAGTGTATCAGGATGTAAGTTGAGAACCATTTGTGTATTTCTTTATGGTAATATATATTTATAAATGCAAAATATAATGGACTATATAGAATAAATATTATGCAAAATAATTCTAATATTATTTACATATAAATTATATTGCTGAGTATATACAGTTAAGTTATATATGCATCTAATGCAATGTGGATATAATCTATTAGTGAAAAATGAAAATGATCAGTAACCTTGAAAAAATGCTTATCCTATTACTCTAGGAAATAAAAATCAAAACAAGATGCCAATTTTCTCCTATCATTAGCATATATCAAAGAGAATGTTAGCACTAATGGTGGCAAGGGTGCAGGAGATGACCCTCACATTATGCTGGACAGTTTACACAGATAAAAGTCTGTCTGAAAAATGAAAAACCTTAACAAATACATAGTATTGATCCATTACCTCTTCCTCTGGCAGTTTTCCTAAAAAGTTAATGGTCTAATGAACAAAGATGCAAGTAGATCTTGATGACAGTGCCATGCATTTTAGTCATAACATAGGATGCCATCTGTCCTGTAGTTAGGAAAAAATTTGACAATTGTGGTACATCTATATTGTGAAATATTATGTAACCATTAAAAATGTAGTGAGGGTGTATGTATATTGACATAGAAAATGTATGTACATTGACATGGAAAAATGTTCATGCTATTTTTCAAAAAAATAGGTTAGAGAGTAGTACATGCAGTGTGAACCCATTTTTTTTAAGATTGCATCTTTTTATTTTATTTATTTTATTTATTTATTTTTTTATTGTTGGTCGTTCAAAACATTACATAGTTCTTAATATATCATATTTCACACTTTGATTCAAGTGGGTTATGAACTCCCATTTTACCCCGTATACAGATTGCTGTATCACATCAGTTACACTTCCATTGATTTAAAATAAAAAATAATACAAGCACAAATATGTGTGAAAAAATTCTTGGGGTATAATGACAAACTAGTTGTGCCCTTCCTGAATAGGGAACTATTTGAAACTTCATTTATTTTCTTTTTGTTCTTTTGTCTTCCCTGAATTTTCTACAATTAACCTGCCTTATTTGGGTAAAGAGTGCATTTTCTTAATGTTCCATATAAGAAGCAAGAATGCCATAAAAATCACATGCTAGCGCGTGCGATACAAATGCCAGTGTGGGGCAGTGATAAGAACACAGGTCCCCGAGCCAGGCTGCCTTGGATGCATCTCATCTGGATTCTGCTACTCACTGACAGTATCACCTCAGGCAAGTCATTTAACATCTCAGATTCTGCATCTGTAAATTGCTTTGAGGATTAGCAAACATGTAAATAATTGAACACAGACTCCAGCACATGTTATGCACTTAACAAAGGGTTAATCCTGTTATTATTATTATTGTTGTTGATGCCAAAGAAATTGGCCTGAAGATCAGAAACAGATCTATATTGCTTAGAAGAAACGTGGATTAAGTGTTAAGAAATTTTTGTGTAGAATATATTGTCTTGCAAAATATAATGTACATTTAGTCCGTGGTTTTACCCAAAGAAATCTGCTTTTCAAAATTTACCACATGTTAAAATCATGTACTTTTAGAGCATGTGCCCTCCTAGAAAGCTAGAGGGGTGACTTTAACAATTTAGGTAATATTAGGTACTCGGCAAGATATTTTGCACATAATAGTTGCTCAGCAAGCAGTGAATAGAGTGGAATTAACATTGCATGCTTGGATTCGCCTCTGGTTAGACTTTTGATTCTGAATGCACTTTATTATATGACCAGAGTTCACCAAAACCCCAATTACTAGAATCGCTCAAAAAGATACAGAGCAACCTGGCTTTAAATTTCATTTTAAAGAATGAGAGATAAGGGGGCTGGGGCTGGGACTGGGGCTGGGGCTCAGTGATAGAGCGCTTGCCTAGCATGTGTGAGGCACTGGGTTCGATCCTCAGCACTGCATATAAATAAATAAAATAAAGGTCCATTAACAACTAATAAAAATTTTTTTTTTTAAAAAGAATGAGAGATAAGAAATGAAAAGCTCTTCCTTTTAGTAGCCTTTATAATTGCACATTGGACTTTTTGTAGCAGTCACATTATGAGTTTATATTTATTGATATTATTAATATGATGAGTTGACTATGTGCTGGGCATTTGCTAAGTATTTTATTGAGGGAATTACCTTCCTAATATGAAAACTCTATGATGTCGGTATTATTAATATTTTTTCTAATGGATGTGGAGCCTAAGACTTACCCAGTGGCACATGAAAAGTGATTTTAGCTGGGAGCTTGAGTTTACTTCCATCTGATGTCAAATCTGTGGCCTTAAACACTTTGCCACCATCCTACCATTCCTTTCAAGGAGTCAAGAAGAATCTTTTTGCTTCAGTGTGCCTCATTTATTGCTCTCTCTTTTATGGATTTAAGTCTTTTTCTTTAATATTGATGCCATAAGAAGCCTGGTTTTAATTCACTATAAAAAACATTTTTGAAAAGTCTGTTTTCCTTGACTGAATTTTGTTTCTAAACCTCTATCACTCTATCATTGAGTTTCTTTCTTTCTTGGGCTGTTTTTTTTTTGTTTTTTTTTTTTTTTTTTTTTGATACCAGGGGTGCTTAACCACTGAGCCACATCCCCAGCCCTTTTTATTTTTCATTTTGAGATAGGGTCTTGCTGAGTTGCTTAAGGCCTCACTAAATTGCTGAGGCTGGCTTTGAACTTGGGATCCTTCTGCTTCAGCCTCCCATGTTACTGGGATTACAGGCGTGCACCACCATGCCCAGCTCTATTATTGAGGTTTTGCCAGTATGCTTACCATACCTCCTCTGTTGTAAGAATTCAAATGCAGGACTTGTGTTTTATACCTTTATATATGTGTATATATATGACAGTGGAATGCATTACAATTCTTATTACACATGTAGAGCACAATTTTTCATATCTCTAGTTGTATACACAGTATATTCACACCAATTTGTGTCTTCATACCTGCACTTTGGATAATAATGATCATCACATTCCACCATCATTAATAACATCCTGTGCCATAGTTGGTGGCCAGTGAGCTTTGCACTAAATTGCATGTCTCCATTGAGCATACACGAAAACAAAAGGGGATTATTTCCTCCCAGTCTGATACCATGTGGTAGCAAATCTGTAAGCAAGTCACCCTCAAACTTGAGATCTACTGCGGTATGTCTGGGCACAGAGGCGTGGGTCCCTGTCCCATCAGTTGTGGTGCCACAGAATTGAGGACGATGTTTCCGAGTCACATACATGTGAGTTTGTGCATGTGGTAGAGTTACACCTAGAAGCAGCTACTCTCACCCACTTGCTTCACATTGGCTTTCGTTGTTTAAAATCACTCTGCAGTGACTTCACCTTCTCTTTCAATTTCCCTTATTGTCTCATAAAAAGTCTTAATGGAAATTCTTATTTTTTATTTTATTTTTAATTGACAAAAATTGTATATATTTATGGTGCACAATGTGATGTTTTGAAATACATATACACTGTACAAAGTCTAAACCAGTTAACTGACGCACACACTTCCTACACCGTCAGACTCACCCTGGGAGCCGTGCATGTGGACATCATCTGTCACAGGCCTGCCTAAACAACAAAACAAATGGTTGCAGGTTAAGAACAAAAAAATACCCCGTTGGATTTCTAGCTCTGCCACTTACTAGCTGTGTGACTACATAAACTTACCCTCTTAGCAGCTCAGTCTCTATAAAATGGAGCTGGTAATATTAATCTCAGAGTTGTCAAGAAGAAGAAAATGAATGCAGGGTGCATGAACGTGTGTGTGTGTGTGTGTGTGTGTGTGTGTGTGTGTGTGTGTGTTTAGAGTTTGTTGCACTTGGTAGGTGTTCAGTAAAGTCATGGATCTCTGGGAAAAAAACCACATTTTTTTGCGAACCCACTTCTTATCTTAAGAAATTTCATGATCTGACCATAAATACATTTAAAGAACACTGAATCACAGATACGTGATTTAAAAAACAAGAAAGGAAAAAAGGCAGTCAAGGCTTTTGGGGGAGTTATCTGCACCTGACTGATATTAGAAAAAACTTCAATTTCCTGGAATTCAAGCAGCATTCTTCAAACAGTTCAACCTGCACTGATTTGAGGAACACTTTTGTTTGCATAAATAAAACACTAAAAATATTATAGAGCTATTCCATGGAGAAGGTGCATACCTGGTAACGTAAGCTTGTGTTTTCATGCTATTTTTATTCAAGGCAAAACATAAACCAGGGAAAGAAAAACAGAAAGTGATAAGTAGTGTGGCTTTCTTTTCCATGAACATATGGTAGATGTTTAAAATGAGGTATGTCAGCTATTAATTCTCCAGGTGCTTGCCTTCGCCTTGATAATCAGGTTGCTCTACAGAGGGATTTCCCATCTCTTGATATTGTGATCTTTAGGAAAATATGAGACTGACTCTTCTCTCATGGCAGAATATTTAGCAGGAGTATTGAAAAAGTATTTTGCCCTGATTGACATGCAAAAGATTCTAAGAGCAATTCCAATGTGTATGTCTGACCTACATTCCACATCTTCTCATTTTCTTGTCCAAAACACCCGAAAAGTCAGAGACTGGAGAAAGATGCTTCTATTCTTGACTGACTCTGGCATGTAGACGTAGCAGGAGGACCAGGTTCCTCGTGCCACGTCCATCTGATTCTGGAATTAATTTGTAGATTCTGTTAACCCATATAAGTCAAAGTCACAAACGTAATAATTCAGGAAGGTGATGCTAGGGTCAGCTTTAAAGGACAAATCTAATTTCAACATGGTTAAACGCTTTCTATTTGGGGAACTGCCTTTTTTTGTCTCTGTTTTTTCATATCTAAATGTTTACATGGAGATTCATAGCTCTGAAATAATTTAGGAATTTGGGACAATAGGGGAAAACATTGAGAAACTGTACTACAGATGAAATGACTTGATTTTCAGAATACAAGAATCTAACTTTTGGACTATGAACAAAAATGCTTAAGTTATGGACTTATTGACCTTACTGAGGTTAACTTCTGTGGTTTGATGGAAAGGACAAATTAAGCAAATGAAATGTGCAGAGTTTGAAATGAGAGCACTTAGAAATCTGAAATCTAGTTTCTAATTCCAACTTGATATTTGGTGTCTTGAAACATAAACTTATATATTTAATTTATAATTAAATTATAATTAAGCCTAGAAGCAGCTACTGATATAGAATTTTCTAAAATTAGGATGAACGTGCATTTCACAGTGCAAAATGATTAGAGGAGAATCCATCTTTACCTGGAATTTTGGTCATAATCTCTGAACTTCTAGGAAAAGGAAATGTGGCTGGTTTGGGGGTAATTTCAAGGGCAAAGTTGGAAACTACTCAGGGCATGATATTTGGAAAACAGTGGGGACATATGATGTGAAGGGTTGCTGAGGTGGGTGTTTAGAAATATGATGATATAAATTCCAGGACATTGGGCTGGGGATATGCTCAGTTGGTAGAATGCTTTCTTCACATGCACAAGGCCCTGGATTCAATCCCCAGCACCATAAAAGAAAAAAAAAAATCCTAAAATAGTCTAAAATTCCAGCAAATACCCAGGGAGAGCAAAGCATATATCACCTTTAAGCATCTAAAGATTGCTTTTTGGAAATTAGTGAATCTATATGTCTCACAAATATTTCGGATGGAATATTATGGTTTCTTAAGTGGTTGGAAAAGAATGTCATTAGTTTTTCTTTTAGTTATACATGAACACAATATCTTTATTTTGCTTATTTATTTTTATGTGGTGGTGAGGATCGAACCCAGGGTCTCACACATCCGAGGTGAGTGCTCTACTGCAGAGCCACAACCCCAGCCCTATTAGTTGTTTGTTTTTTAACCCTTCAAGTGCAGTTGGATTTTCAGTGTTGCTGTTTTACCATCTTGAATCACTAGGGCTCCTGCCATTCTTTTTGTTTTCAAATATGTACAGATAACCCAACCTAATCCTTATAGTCATAGATTACATTCACACAGCAATTGGATAACTTAAAATAGGTAGATCCTTTGTGATTATTTGTTCCTGGGATTTTTTTTTTTTTAAGCAAGTATTTTCCGATTCTTGCTAATTTCCAGTTTCTTTATACTTTGATACTCCCTCCCCTCCCTCCATTGAAGGATCAAGTTTTGAAGAGGCAGCAAGGACCCAATCTGAAATAATTCTTTGGAACCAAAGAACATTAGGATAAACGTGCATTTCCTAGTCAAATGCTTTGAAACAGATTTGGGGGCAAGTGAGTTGTGCCCATGTTGCACAAGCAAGCAGAAGCCTACGGCAAAGTCCTACTGTGACTTAGCCACTACATAAAGCTGTGTCTGGCTCAAGTTGAACGGAGTCTTTATGAAGTTTTCTGTTTGTAAAAGTTCTACAGTTTATAAGGCATAATTGTATTTTTCCATATTTAATCCTGCCTATGACTTGTAAGGAAGCTTTTATTGTCCTGTTTTAGAGGTGAGCTGTTTATTGTCCTGTTTTAGAACTGAAACTCTGAGAGATTAGGAGACTCACCAATGTTTCGATCTTTTGCTAGAGCAAAAGACAAATTCAAGGTACAGATGTAAAATACAGACTAGTTCTAATATATAATTTAAAAATTTAGAAGGTTATACAAAAAATATTGTATATATTAGTATTGATCAATATTAGTATTGACCAATAGAGGCAATTTCAGTAGATCTGAAGATGTAGATATGGGAAATTGGTTTAAAAATCTGGAGTCAGGGATTTGTTTCATTGTTTTTGATGCACATAATAAACGTTGCTGTACAAATTGTCTGCAATTGTGCTTCAGAAAGAAAAACAAAAACAGTTTGTTAAGCTCTGGTAAGTTTAAGGTTGTTTGTAAACCAGGGGAAATGGTGATGGGGCACAAAGTCCTTAGAGCTCCTAAGGACCAGGTGACAATACACCATTTAAGAAAAGGAGAGAGAGGAAAAAATAAAAAAATTAAAAGACACAAAACCAGTAAATGGATTTTTAAAATTAACTATTTTTGCAAATGCACATGTAGGTGGAGAAATTAGAGGCTTCTTGGGGGTGACCACTATTTGGTTACTTACTCCAAATGTGGACAAAAATTAATAAACCTCTTTGTTTTAAAATCTACTAAGTGGATAACATTCTAAGAGGTTTAACTCTGAGTTAGCTTGGCTAAGAACAGTGATCTTGCACACATTTATTGAGGATCCTGTGGGTAACAGAAGTGCTATTTGATGATTCTTTCCCACTTCTTCAGCTGGTCCTCACCAACCATATGCAATTGGTAGAAATGACTTGAGGTTGTTTCCATGACTTTTTAAAGAGATTTAATTCCACCTTGACACACATTCATTCACTCATTCATTCCACAAATATTCATCAAATACTTCCTGTGTGAACCACAGCACTGAAGGTACAGTGCTGGATAAAAAGAATACTGCCAGCTGGTGCCCTTTCGGTGATTACAGGCTGGTAAAAGGACACTTGGGTAAGTGCCCAAAGGAGAAGCCTCGGGACCTTTGAAAGTTTATATGTAGAGGAAATTGACCTGGTCTGAAAGGTCAGCATTGATTGTCTTGAGATCTGAAGCAGGAAGATGTGAGTGTTGAGGGATGTGAGATGAAATATAAGAGAGGAAACCAGCAATGGTGTGTACAAAGGCCCTGTGGCAGGAGGATTTAGACTTTTGAAAATAAAAAGCCCATATGAATTGAAGAGAGAGAGCAATATTGACCACAGGTCAAGATGCCTCTGGAGTCTCCTCACCCAGATCATTTGGTATCTTGAGGACCGTGAATAAGAGTTTGATCTTCAGCCTGAAAGCAATGGAAAGCCACTGAAGCATGTCAGGCAATAGAGTGACAAGATCAAATTGGTCCTTGGCAGTAATCATTCTAGCTCCAGTAAGGAGAACAGATTGGAGAGACAGAGTTAGTGCTCAGAAACTAGTTAGGAATGTCTTTCTTTCTTTCTTTCTTTCTTTCTTTCTTTCTTTCTTTCTTTCTTTCTTTCTTTCTTTCTTTCTTTCTTTCTTCTTTTTCTTTCTTCTTTTTTTTTAAACTCAGTCCTTTTAGTTTTGCTTTACTTTTTAAAATCGGTTCTCTATATACACTTCTCATAATTTTTATGATAGCTATAACAACATTTTGTGCCACAGAAATGAACAGAAGTTTTTCTTTTTAAAACCTTTTTGTTGACGGCATAACAGGATGCCATGAAAATATTTTGCCACCTGAAAACAATCTTTATTCTCATTATCTTAATACAGTTTGTTTTATATTCAGATGTTTCTCTTAGTACATAGTCTTCATAATGATGTTTCGGTGTTTTTATCCTATCACATTGAGATGTATTCAAATGCAGTTGCCTGTTGCTCCACACTTGGACATTTAGATAAGTTTTAGCTAAGGATGACAGGATCAGTAAAATGCTGTCCAAATATATCTTTTTCCTTTTTTTTTTCCATTTGCAGCAATAGAAGCTAAGTTAGGAGAACACATTCTGCCGTCTTCAACCCCAATTATGTGAAAATCCATCTTCATAAAGAATGTAAAGTCTCTGAAGAATTTATATTAGGAGTAATGCATGTTGCTTAGGTTGTTTAAGAAATATGAATTTCTGACCCTTCACTGGAATACTTAGCTTTCATTTTTCTTCTTTTTACATAAATTGTGTATATTGTGTTCCCCTCAGGGAGAACTTAAAAGCATTGTGTGTTACAAAGGCTCCATCTAGGATCCTATTACTTTTGAGATGAATAAAGGGAAGTCTTGCTATCCTGGTACAGATCTATCTATTTTTTTTTTTTCCTATGCAACAAGGCATATAAGTAAGATAGGGCTGAATTTGGCCCCAGAACTTCTGAAGTTTCAAGCCAGTTTCTTATGACCAAATTTAGCTTCTAGCTCTCAGTTGATGGGGTGCTTTGGCACATAGGAAATCTAATTTTTGTTCGGCACAAATCTTCTGGGTTGTTCTTAGTATAATTTAAAATTTTGTATTACCAGGTTACGCTTAAGCATTTCTTAGAGATTGGTTGCAAATACTTGCTCAGACTACAACATACCTTAAAGGCACTTTATACCAGCTTTCGAAGTTCAGAATGAAATGGGTTGGCACCCAAACACTTTAATATGTTATAGGACATGAAATATGACCAAACAGGTTTTTATGTTCTGACTATTTCTCTTTTTTTGTTACTAGCCAGAGGCAAGTAAATCAACTTTACATCTCCACCTTCCACCCCCTGACATTTTATTTTTATCAACCTCTTAGGAAGTTTCTGGATTTTTTTTTATATATATTCTTGGAACACATAAAATTGGCAAATTAAAACTTCTGAATGTTTCTTATCTATTTATGTGTTGATGAAATGTTACTTCAAACACATTTAATATTACTAATTAATTTAATTACATGTACTGTAGTTGCATTAACACATTTTCTATTATCTGCTCTAATTCGATACAGTGCCCTCCCACAGCCACCTTAACTTAAAGCTTTAATTGCTTTCCCCTAAGCCTCAGCTCATGTTTGATTTATCTGATTTCTTTGTATAAAGATTCTCTAGTTTACGATGTGTACACAAGTCATTAAATTGGTGTTGATGTTTATGCAGTGAACTTGCCAACTGGTTTCAGCAGGCGTCCCTTTATGAATTTATGACATGGCAATAAAGACGAGTGTCAGAAGCCCCCGTCTGGAGGGGAATCACTTTCTCTGTGCTGTGTTGGGGGCAGTAATGTGGACACTTCCACTAATTTGTGTAGCCAGGGATAATGCTGAAATCCAGATTTTTTCAAAATTGTGGGGACTGCTTATTTCCTGCACTGTGTGTGTGTGTGTGTGTGTGTGTGTGTAGAAGAGAGAGAGAGAGAGGCAGACAGAGAGCGGCACAGATAGTTTGCAGTTTGAAACAAAACTGTGTGGTATTTTAAGATTTTCACCAGGAGTTAGTTTATTTCATAAACCTGACAAGATATATAGTATACATCTAGGTTATTTGAGCTATGTCAGAAATCTAACCTCTTTCAGCTGTAACAAGTAAATAAGATATTTAAAGACAAGGGCCCTATATAATTTTCTTTTATCTGTACTTTATTTTGCAAAAAATAGGCCAAATAAGTCAAATATTGTTCTTAAGTATTAAGTCATTAGAAAATGAAATTTAAACTTTTTATTTGTTGTTGGAAGATCCTCTAAGATTATAGTCATGGGTTCAATTTATTAATGAAGAGAAGACATAAGACTTGCTGAGCACAAACATGCCAATTTAAAAATATCTGTGTATGTATATTATTAGCGCTTCCTCCTGTGTACAATATGGGTTTGATGATCTTTGCCCCTTTTACTTCTCATTAATATATGAAATTAGAAGTCAGAAAAATTGCCACAGAGGATTTATCTCAAATTTTTGTTTGATTCAAATTATCCTATATATGTGCATATTTATTTTCATAAAAATGATATCTACAAACAACCAAATAATTGAGATAAAATGAAAGGGCTCAGAAACACAGGAAGAGAGGGCCAAATAAGGAAAAAAACACTTTCATGTTTGAAGAAAAGGATGGACGATCAGGGAAGTGGAGAGAAGGAAGGAAGGTGTTCCAGATGGTTTTGAAATTTGTGCAGTAGAGGAGAAGATTCTCAAATGTCATGTGGTTTTCTGAAGAGACAAAAACAGGACTTTAATGTCGATGACAGAGTAGATAAACTGGAAGTGAGATAGCGAAATTCATTTTTATCTACATTTCCTCCCAATTCTCACCCTTTATCGGAGCTGTTTTTCTTCATATTGAGAAAAATTCAGATAATTAAATGTAGTTGAGAGAGCCAACTAAGAAGAAATACAGCAATCTAAATATCAAGGTTGTGGCTGATGAGGACAAATTATTTGCTATCACACATTAAGATGACTGAAATATTATAGGATATTCTTTAAATGCTTTTAGAAAAAAAAGTTAAAGTAAGCTGAAAGAGTAAATTATGGCCAGTTTACATTTCAGTGTGAGAAAACAAAATGAAGAGGACTTGTTTTGATCTGTAACAATCATCTATTTGATTGACACATCTTTACTGGGATCCTTTACTATACAGCTTTGAGTTAGGCACAGGCAAAATAAAGAGAGGTGTGAAATACGATTCCTCTCATTGAGGACCTTATTCTTACCCTTAGCATCTGTACTGCAAAACAGTACATGAGCTCTTCAAAATGAATAAGATACATGAAGTGTGACCCAGAAAGCAGCTGACTTCTTTGACCACACAAATGAATCTATTTTAAGATGATACAAACTTGATACAAAATTCATCCACTTTATTATTTTCCTCAAGAAATCCAATCACATTAAGGATTTTGCAAATTCTCTAGTTTTTACTTAAGATTTTTAAGGTTGAGGGGAGGTGTCCTATCACAGCACAAACCACTTGAAAAATCCTCTTTATTCTCATCTGTTCCTAGGTCTTCCCTCTTAACCTTAATATTCTCTTGACCTCTTTTGTAAGGCCATTCTCAAAACAGCTTCTCAGCCATTTAGTTGATAGCTTCTGCTTTGACAAGGAACATGGCTGCCAATGAAAGCACAGGCCTTGGAGAGTCATTTCAACCCCTTTTGAAGTACTGGTATGGAAAGCTTTATCTTGAAGAATGGTGGTGTATCAGTCAGACTAGGATTTGTTATGCTGCTTTAACAAATAGCACCAGCTATTTCAGTGTCAAAACACAATAGTAATTTCCTTTGTGGGCACGCATGGACAGAGGTGAGTTCAGGCTACTCTATGAGGCAGCTGTCTACCGTGTGCAAATCAACAACATTCCTTCCACCACTGGCACCTTTATCTCAACAAACACCTCCATGATTGCAGCAGAGAAGAAGGTTCTGGAAATTCATATCAGCAAGTTAATGCTTCAGCCTCCAAAGAACACATGCTCTCAATCATAGTCATTTGTTTAGGAACTAATCACATGGTCCTGTCCAATTCATGGGAAGGAGGAGGGGGAAGGGCTGAGAAATGGAGTCTTCCATGCCTATAGAAAAGGGGAGGAGCTCCAGAAATAATGGGAAGTCTTTGAAGTAGCTACAAGATAGTACATGTCTGATAGCAATGATAAAGGGATTAAATGGACTAAGAAGTCAATGTGCTTTGCATAGGATTTTACATTTCTATTGCAGAAAAGTAGGATATAAGTTTGAAAAGATCATTTGGGGCCAAATTTCAAAAGGCCTTAGAATGTGGGCCAAGAGTGTGTTTTATTGGTGACACAGAGATATACAAGTTTTGGGATATGAGTGATTCATTGGTGTCTTGTGGAGTTACTGGTGGTGACTGCTAAGGCCAAATTGTAGTCAATTTAGAGATATGAAGATTTTCTTCCAAATTAGCTAAGTATGAGGCAACACCCACATTCCCAGGTTCTTAGGAAAATACAGTGGATACTACACTAATTCATTTCCCCCCTACCCATCCTCCAGCTAAACGATCTCTTTGTGCCCTCCCTCACCTTTTCCAATCAAAATGCCTGTGCAGAACCCATCATTTTTAAACCCACCAGTGGACAAATAAGATGCTGGATAACCATACATCACAGACAACATTTGTATTTAGAAACGCTGGTGATATTTGTGAGCATTTAAAATATGTTAAGATATCTGTTAGGAATCAGCTATGTTAGGATGACAGGATTGATGTAGAAAATTCCGACTCCGTGGCTGAGCAATGGAAATGATAAATGATTCTGATTTATGACTATATTTACCCAGTATGAATAAATAAATAGCTACTATTTGTTATGTGCTTAATTACTATGTGCCAGACACCATGTCAGTACTTAAGTCTTTGAACGTGACCCACAAGGCTCAGGATGATCTGGCACTGGCTACTTCTCCAGCCCCCATCCTTCTCCTCAGCCCTTCTCATTCTGCAGTAGGACTCTGGGCTCTTTGCCATTCCTGCCTCCTAGCTGGCTCCAACTTCACTTGAGTCTCTGCTCAAATGTCACCTTCTCAAAATGCTCTCCCTGGCCACCCTGTGTAAAAGAGCAGCATCCCCAGCCACTTTCTAATTCCAGTACAATGCCTTATTTTTCTTCATAAAACTTACTGCCACCAGTCATATTATATCCTCTATTTTTTGTTTATTGCTTACATCCCACACTGGGATATAAATTCCATGAGGTCAGAGATTTGTGTCTTCTGGAATAGTGCCTGATACTCAGTAACTGTTTGTTGAATTAACAAATGACTTATTATACCTCGTAAGACCCCTATGAGATAGGCACCATTATTTTTCCTTCATTTGACAATGAAGAACCCATCCTAGGGTGATTCAATGGCCTCTTCAAAGTGTCCCAGTTAGTAATCCACAGAGCCAAAATTAAAACTCAGATCCAGAGCTCTTCCTTCTGAAAATGCTATGCACTAAGATCATGATAACTGAAAGTTGGTGTAAAATTTATTTCTTAACAATCCACACATCAGGGGCTTAGTGGTTGAGCACTTGCCTCACATGTGTGAGGCACTGGATTCCATCCTCAGCACCACATAACAAACAAATAAATAAATAATAAAGATATTGTATCCATATACAACTAAAAAAGTGTAGTTGTTAAAAAAAAAGAATCCACGTATCAGATATGTATGCTCGAGTTATTTCTTAGACACTTAGTAAATATACATATATATCACATGATAAATATTTCTATATGTATGATAAAGTGAACTGACTTTTCTTCCTCTTGCCAAAAAAAAAAATATATATATATATATACACACACACACATATATATATCTGTCTCATAGAGCTAATAGAGGGTGATCTTAAAGAGTGAATTTGCTCACATGGGCCAAATGTTTCCTCCTGCAGAGTGGGCTGCTTCCCAAAGAATTAGCCCTCCTCAAAATGAATTATTAACCCCAGTATCCTGGCCAAATTCCCACTTGGATAGCCTAGAAACTGTTCAAAACTTGGAATCCATTGAAATTAGCCTTGCTTGATTGCAGTCTCGGCATTAATTGTGATATAATAGAGTTTCTCCAGAGATTTGACCATATATTATTCTAATGTGGATAAGCTCACTTTGTCTCTTAATTTTTTTTTTCGGTTTCTTCTTTCCTTCATGAAATATGGTCTGCATTTCTTTAAAAGTTTTGGGGTTTGATTATTAATTCCCCTTCATGAATAGCTGTGAGCTCCTTTTTCCTCAGACTTGCCAAACCTTTTTCTCACTTGAATGACTAGTCAGTCTCCTGGTCAGATCACCAACTCTCTTGCGTTAAGTGTTGCCCTGTTAGGGACAAGGTTCATTTAATGACAATTTTCTAACTGTTCCTTTCAAGTTGCCTTGAGGAGCTTATGTTCCAGTGGGAGGCCCAGATGTGTTTTAAAATTTAAATTAACTGACCTAATAGAACTATTTAGGACTCTCATAGTTGTCCCAAAATTATACTGATTAATTTCTTAGGCAGTTGTGTTAAATATTATAGTCCACTTGTCCTGACCATGAGCAGGCATTGTAATGTCATACACCTTCTGGAGGAACAGAGAGGTATGAGTTTAGTTTAAACTAGTGAAGCATTTTTCTTAAATAAAATACCTTCGAAATCTATTGTCTTGCATGGTTTTGATATCATTGTATACCTCATATAATTAATCATATTTTACCAATAACACGTTTTTGTTTTTCTGTAAGTTGCCCTTGTTTGCCATGTGTGGGTATAATCAAATCTTTAGCATCATGGATTATATTATAATAGATAATATCAATGGTGTTTTTATATTGTAAGTTTTCACTTCAGTCTATATTAAAAATAAGATTGAAGATTTTGTTACAAGGCGAAAAAAAAAATGGCCTTAGAGATTTTTCAGCATAGGGAAAAAAATTGAGAGCTCAAAGCTTAAGTTTTTGCATTTAATCCTGCCTGGATCATAAACAAGTGATCCGTCATAAATGCTTCCTGTGTTCAGTTTTTTACCTTTATCCACTGAGATGAGACAATGGACAAGAGCCATGTGCACTTAGAACTTCTGCAGCTAATATTAGAAAAATGCTTAAAAAATGACAGATGGGAAGAACTATAAATGCAGTTGTTAATGGATTTATGCATATTCGTTCTCTCTCTCTGTCTCTCTCTCCCCCCCCACCCCCGCCTTCTAATCTATTTCTACCAGTATTTTCCAAAAAATTTCCCAGAGCACCACCTGAAGTGTGACCTGATGACACCATAGCACATGTGTTTCCTGAGTTGGTTGAATGTTTCCAAAATGTATCTACACTTTAAATTCAAATGTTTACCCCCTGGGGTATTAAATCATGGAAAGTGTTACTGCCTTGGAGTGACAGTCATATACTTCTGCCTAATCTATTGTGATAAATACTGTGGGGCTTTCTACAGGGTTTCCCCCTCTATATTCCTGTCAATATGGCCCTAGAAATATGCTATTCCTCATAGAAAAAATAAGATTTTCAATTGTGTGAATAAATTGATAAAGAGTATGCTTCAGTATTGGGGATTTAACCTGGGGTCCTCTCCCACTGACCTACATCCCCTCTCATTTTTACTTTTGTATTTTATCTTGCTGAGTGGCTGAAGCTAGCCTCAAACTTGTGATCCTCCTACCTCAGCCTCCCAAATCACTGTGATTACAGGCATGCACCACCATGTCTGGCTCAAGGTTATACATTAAACCCATACTTTTAAACATACACAAATTTCCTCTTCCCTTGCCATTAATCTCTGTCCAATCAGGTGACTCCAACTACCAATGTGAGAAAGTAAATGCCTAAAAACTGATATTCCCTTGCTGCCCTTGTGAACTTGAAAAAGCACAACTGCTTCCAAACACTGAAAAATATTTGTTTGCTTACTAAATATTTATTGAGCTTGTATTGCTTCCCTATATTGTCTTCCCAAATTGGATACACAACTGTGAACAAGACACAGAAGTTGAAAGCCAGGTGCTTATTAGTAAATCCACCAGAGTGTTTCATTTGGCAATTCTTGTGAACATGCAGATTTGTTCCTAAAGAAATTATAAGAGCATTAGTTCACTGGGGGTATTAATTGCTTTACAGGAACATTATTTATCTTACAAAAGGACTCACTTTAGCACATAGCAAATTCTCTTAGTAATTCAGCTTACAGTATTTCAATTTGCATATTTGTGAAAAGCATAGTCCAAGTTGAAGTTCACTTCCTGGCAGGTTTCATACTTACTATAAATTGTATCCCAAATGTCCAAGAAGTTAAAGAAAGTAATGTCTTCAGATAGTGTGGTTCCAGATTCTGTAACATCTTCAGTCGCTTAAATGAAACAGAATGTGTTTGGGAACTTACTGGAAAGAGAGCATAACCACTGTTTCTTCAGTGCTCCAGGCACCTGGCTTGTTAAAGGCCTAAAGCAGGATGTGGCAGCTGTCCATCAGTATTTGTAGAATTATACAAACATCACTATGACAGGATGCTCAAAGATTTATTCATTCCTTGTGATAGAATATTCTCAAATCTTTTCAAAATTGGCCTTTTAGGTTAGAAAAATTATGAAAACTTTATAAAGTAGTGGTTTATATATTTCTTACTTAATTTTCTATTTGTGTTGCACACTATATGAAGATTTTATGTGTTCAGGTACCTGAACTGCAACAGTCCTTCGTTTAGTTTCTGTCAGGTCAGACTTGATACTGAGTGGATACCAATTGCCAGCTAGGAGTATCTGAGGGAGGAGAGTTTGCTAGTATCATTTCCTCACTATCCAGGTCAAATCCAAGTCATGATCATATTTGGGGAGTCAGTCATGAATTCAATGGTGTTTTATCCATACCTTCAAGCTCTTTTGAGATCATTTTTGCTCCTCCTATTTACCTCTTGCTAAAAACCGCCCTCTCTTACCTCCTCTAAGAAAATGTCCTTGTTTAGATAAAGCATAATCAATACGTTCATGGTATCTACTTAAGAACAGTATCTTGAATTTGGTAATGATTTTCTGCTTTGTCTATCGGCCATTTCTGGGCTTATTGCTTGCCATGTGGCAATCTTCAGTGTTTTGCTAACTCAGAGAACAAAACCCACTCAGCTTATGTTACATGAGGGTCTGTTTCCATTATTCAAATAGGAGTATTTAAATTGTTTAAATATTTAAATAATATATATGATTCAGTCAGTAACACATGAGTATCCAGGGTACTGTCAGCCTTTATTGTTTCAGATGAAAAACTTAATCTCTTATGTTCAACTGGCCAACTCACCTTGCTATGAACTATTGATGCTCTTTTCATTGTTGGAAGTATGGGTCAAATTTAAGTTCATCTGTCATACACATTAGGTATCATAAATGCTAAAGGTCTCTACTCATTGCCTAGAAAAGCAGTGCACATCCAAACTACTTGACAGGTACCAGCAATCAGAATGAATGCTCGTCTGACCAGAGCAGGTGCTGTCCATAATAGTTTATACCAATTGAATTCAGCTACATTAAAGGTTTGTCCTTTTAGAATCCAATTTTTTTTGAGACTTCATTTTCAGGGCTCCCTCCCCCTTCCACTCCCGCCTTGATACTGGGAATTGAACCCAGGGGCACTTTACCACTGAGCTACATCACCAGCCCTTTTTATTTTTTGAGACAGGGTCTTGCTAAGTTGCTGAAGCTTGCCTCAAATGTGATCCTCCTGCCTCAGCAGTCTCAGTTGTTGAGATTATAGGCGTGAGCCACCATGTCCAGCTTTTGAGCTTTTTAAATATTTATAAGAAATATTTTCATGCAAAATAGAATTATTTGTTTCTAAGAATGTAAAAATGCTACTAACTTCTGATATACAAATCAGGAGGAATAAAAGATAGCTATTGCTATCTATAAAATTTTACCACTTAAATTGAAAAAAAATATAGTTATAGTGCAATAACTTGACATATTTCAAATATGTCCCTCATTTTTCCTCTTTTTTTTTTTTTTTGTCCAAGTTGATAAGCAAAAGCAAATATAGTAGAGAAGTAATTAGAAGACAACTTTCTGTTGAGGTCAATGTGGCTACCCAAGATAAGAGGAACAATTTTCTCAATATTTTCTGATTTGTTCTCCAAATTAGGAAGAGCCACATATTAATATTTCAGTAAGCTTCAAATGTATATTACCATATAACCTTATTGTTTTTGCCCAAAAAATACTTTCTAAATTTTTGTGTCTATGTTTTCTTTAGTTCATCAATTTCTAATTTGTTTGAATTTAGTCAGCCATAGCATTCAATTATGGTAGTAAATACTATCAGATGATTTTATATTTTAATATTTAGTCACTTTTATCTTGAATGAATTTTAGTCAATAGCTATCCAGAGCCATGAAGATGTATATATTCATTGTTTGGCTATGATGATTTAGATAGTTTATAATCTTATATATATTTAATAACCAGAATAAATATATTCATAGGTATGATGAAAACACATTTGGAAGGCATTCTACAGACCAATGAGTTGATTTGGTCAACATACAAATTGGAAACTCACAATGTGATTATTTTCCATCTGCTCAGAGATACAAGATATTTAAAATACTAATGCTTAAGTAAAATAGTAACTGGACCTATATATGCACAATAGATAAACTTTGCGGCAGTATCTTGCTCTGTCCTTATCTTGATTTTGTTAACTTTCACTGCACAGGCTACTCTAAAAAAGGGAAGTAAAAGCACATTGATAAGATTAAATTGTGGGGAATTCCAAAATAAATGCTGCTAAATAAAGTTTTTTGGTGTTCCACCTAAGAGTCTCCTTACCATAGAGTCCATTGGTTGCTTTATTTACTAGTATAGTGCATGACTAAGGTCAACACCTGGGTAATTTCCTTGTCATATTTTGTGGATAAACTGTTAATGATCTTTCTCACATATTTTAAAACATCAAATAAATTCAAATAAATATTTAAAAACATCATATTAAGAATATGGTGTTATAATTAAACTGGGAAAAAGTCAAATGTTTCGAATCCACTGTTCTTTTAGGAGTGTTCCTCTGGGCATATAGTTATATCCATAAGTCATTTGTATGCTGAGAGAAACTCTGTATATGCTAGAAAAAGAAAGCAATTCTAAACCTTTGAACCAAGTTCCTAATGCTGATATTTTACACCTTAGGGTTTTTGTTTTGGTGAAATTTTGAATGAAAACATTAAATTTTATTAAGGAATTGTGTCTCATTAGAGCCCCCAGATTGAAAATTTCTTTACAATATCATATAAGAAATGTCTATTCACCATTAAAATTCTCTTTTTAACCCCGTTGTCCATCTTAAGAAGTCATTCGTTTACATCCACTTCCTTTTTGTTTTTATGACTTTTTAACTTATCATTAACCCTATTCGCTTATCCTATACTCTGAGATGAGCAAAGAAGATAATATCCACAACATGTTCATTGCTTACTCTAGAGATAATAACCTTTTTGAAAAAAAGATAACACTCTGCTTCTTTAAACAACCCCTTCCTCTTTAAATCCATGTTAGCTTTCTCTTGTCAAACTAGACCTTCAGTGCATTCCTATGGTAAATCAAACAAAATTATTCATAGTGTAGCCTATGCAAATAAAATTGGACTAAACCCATTTGAATTGGTTCTCTAGGTTTTAGTGTTGCTTATTAATTCCCTAACATTTACCCCTCGTTTTTTATTCCACCTAGACTTTTTTCATGTTATTAAAGAAATATTGTAACAGACTAATTGCTAATCCTCATTTCCTTCTAACTCAGACTCATATGGCACTGTGTCTGGACCTGTTAAGTAGGATTGTTGTCATAAGATTAGATACAAGTATCTGTTGTCTAGACATTATATAACTTTCTACCATATACTTCAGACCCTTGTTTTAAACAACCCCTTAGTCTACTCAATAAGAAGAAATTAAATGTTAATTTAAAAATCCCATGTGCTTAGTTCTTTTTCATGACTTCTCAGTATCACCATCCAAATTTGCCAATACATTCTCAGTCCTCTCTTGAAGTAAGAGCTGATTTTCACTATTTCACTGTTGATATAGATAGGAAGTTTGTATTTTCTGCCTCTTTCTCTCCTCCCTTATATCCCCCTTCTCTCTTGCTGTCTAGCTTTCACCTTACCAGCTTCTCTTTCTTTAATTTCAAAATAGTATTTTTAGGATGCAAAGAATTCATGTGGTTGCATTTTCAAACTTGGTTAGTTGGACACTCATTTGTTAGGTACATGAGCATGCCAGCCAGTGACCTAAAATTGTAATTAGCCAGTCTCTGCTTTCAAGGACTCATTCGAATGGGACAGACAGACAGACAGACAGACAAGCAAGCATCTGCAATGCATTGTGGCAAATGGGGAAATATAAGGTGGCATGTGGTTGTTACAGGACATAGGTGTTATTGAATAAATGACAGGATGAAATCTAGACATTGGTATTTGTAATTTCCAAGTAGGAATAAGATGTTCCATAAGAAGCATTCTTTACCCTATAAGCATGAAATTTCTTCTTCCTATGGGTTCAGGAACATCTGAAAAGAGGAGGAGGCTTGGGCAAGCCATTTTGCCTCCTTGCCTCAGTTTCATTAGGCACAAAATGAGAAGTTTGTATTAGATGGCCTCTGATGTCCTTTCCAGTTCTGAAACTCTGACTCTGTGAGTTTTTCTTTTGCAGTTCACTGAAAAATCTAAATAACCTAAACCTGTTTTGAAATCTATTTCAACAAATGATCCATAAAATAAATAAGCACAAAATTCAATTTTTTGGAAAAGTGGTCTGGCTGTAAGAACTGAGTGGCCCCATAAAATATTAATTTGGTCATAGTGTGGAAATGTGAAATGATTGTTAAATGAGTCAAGGCCTTATTTGTGGCTTTTGGCTCATTTAGTAAGATTACCCATTAGCCATGTAGGCAGCATAACATGCATCACCAAGCAGCTCATGGGAGCATCCTAACAAATGTTAAATAAAAATTATCTTCTTCTAGCCCTAGGAATATATTTTCGTTATTTTCAAAATAAAACTGTTCTCAGCTTTAAAGTTTCAGTCAATAGGAAAATAATTATATTCCTTGTGCTTAAAATTCTTTATCAGTGAATATTTTCTAATATGAATTTCTAATATATTTTTAGATTACTTTTTAGAAGTTTAGAGATAAATGGAGTGTTGTTGGTATCTGATCATCACTTCATATCATCACTCTGTGCTATTAGAATATGTATTTGTAACATTTCTCCTTATAGATGCAGAAAGTATTTCTCCTTAATCTTGAAATACTTAGTTATTAACTTTGATCATCTTAAAAAATACCTTCTCTGTCATTCTATTTTATCTATATCCTGATAGAAAAAGCTTAATAATTGCCCTTAAGATCTCTGTGTATGACACAATTCATCCAGTTATTCCTTTAGGCTTATGTATGGAAGAGTGAGTTTTTATCTCTTCTCTCCCCCCGTCCCATTTTTGGATGGTGGATATCAAACCCAGGTCTTGTGGAAGGGGTGAGCTTTAACCCCACCCCTCTCTTTGTTCATTCTTTTGATCAACTGATTGATTGATTGATTGATTAAAATGCAGAGGATTGGACCCAGGACCTTATGAATGCTAGGCAAACATTCTACCACTCAGCAACACCCCAGCCAATTTTGCTCTTTTTGATGAGACCTCCCCACCATGGCTTCAAGTATCAACCAAACATGTTATTCTCTTAGGGGAATTATTATTAAAAATTTTGGGGCTGGGGATGTGGCTCAAGCGGTAGCGCTCTCGCCTGGCATGTGTGCAGCCCGGGTTCGATCTTCAGCACCACATACAAACAAAGATGTTGTGTACGCCAAGAACTAAAAAAAAAATTAAATAAATAAATAAATATTTAAAAATTTTTCAGGGGCTGGGATTGTGGCTCAGTGGTAGAGTGCTTGCCTCATACGTGCAAGACCTGGGTTCGATCCTCAGCACCACATAAAAATAAATAAGTAAAATAAAGGTTAAAAAAATGAATAAACAATATCTTTAAAAATTTTTTTCAAACCTTTTCTGAGTTTAAAGGAATATGATTATTATAACTCAAATCTATTTACTTCCATGTAAATGGAAATGGAAATGAATCTTCCTAAAATAGCTGCATTTCTTTCTCCCAAATATACATCTGGCATAATAAATAAAAAACTACTAATTTGAATCCAAAGTCTGCGTTTCCATGACACCAAACATCTGCATGAATAGTAAAAAATTCAGTAGATGTTTTCAAATATCCAAATATTGTGTCGGTAAAACAGTTAAATGACTGTGTGAATATTTCCATATTTATCTGGATATTTATGCATCATATATGTGGCACAGTCTTTTCTATCAAAAAAACAGTATCAATTTCCAAAATAACTCACTGACAAGTATTTATTGAGCACTTATTCTGTAGAAAATACTGTGCTAAGTGCTGTAGAAAGTTTAAGGTTATATAAGACTTGAACTGTGCCCTCAAATAATTTGCAGTCTAATGAGGAACATGACACAATTGTGGATCTACATGCACAAGAGAAGAGGAAAACAATGTGGAAGTTTGGGGGGCGGGGAGCAACTATTTCCTGCTCCTGACAGTTTCCTGCTGTTTGGACTGTGATGGATTAGTAGAGGCTGATGTCCCAGAATTGTAGAAATGGAAGGGAATGTTGTGACAATATACCATTTGAAATATACTCTCTTTCTGCAGCTTGGTAGAGTTTTACTCAAATCAAATAGCCCTAAATTGGCCAGATGATTGCAATAGTTTTTGTGTCATTTTGTATTATCATGACCTCTGGTTAGTATAATTTTTTTTTTTTGCATCTAAATGTGTTTCTTAGGAATTTTGATTAGCAAATTTATATTCTCTGTTCTTAATAATTTCAACTTTACACAAGAAGCAGACTTGAAGTTATTCTCTGTGGTCATTTTAAAAAACTTCATCAAAATTCTACCTTATACTTTGCTATTCAAGCTTAGATTAAAATTTTTGACAGCCCCATATACATTGCATGTTTAAGCCTCTACCTTCCAGATTTGTGATTTTTTTTAATAATCTATTGGGACTACAATGCTGACAATTTTTAAAAAAGAAAAAATCCTAAATTGTTGCCATATTTGACTGGAGTCTATATATAAAGAAGAAAGCAGAATGGTTGGTTCCCTTATTTCTTCTTCTGTTCCTTCTTTGTTCTCCTTAACTTCCTACTCATCCTTCTCCCGCATTAAAAAAAAAAAACAAAAAAACAAACAAAAAACCCATCATTTTTAGCTGAAGAGAAAAGGAAATTCCAGATACTGTCAATTGGCCCTTGTCTGTTAGAAAATAGATGTCAGAATCTATTTTCTAGGTTGTCCTCCCTGCTGCCTCCCACTCCCCTTCCCCATTTTTGTTTGTTTGTTGTTGTTGTTTTGTGTGTGCGTGTGTGTGTGTGTGTGTGTGTTGTTTGTTTTTTTTTTTAGTACAGGGATCGGACTCAGGATCACCTAAACTACTGAGTCACATTCCTAACCCTTTTTACTTTTTGTTTTGAGACAAGTTCTCACTAAGTTGCTGAGGCTGGTTTGAACTTTAGATCCTCCAGTCTCGGCCTCCCAAACTGCAGCGATTACAGGCATGAGTCACCATGCCCAGCTCAGGAATCTATTCTTTATATTTACTGGTTTTGCCTTAATCTTTATGAGCTTCATTCTCAGTCAGGTTCTCCATGTTGGGTGCCAACAATGGCTGTCCCAATTCCAAGTCTTAGTAACCCAGGGAAACAGAGAACTCCTTTGACAGTCCCTTGATGGGCTCCTGTTTACCTAACTTGGGTTTCATCTTCAGTGTTGCCAGTATGATTAGCTATGTTAATTGGCTCAGTCCTTGGCACTTAACCCTCCCTGAGCACACCCCTAAATTGAAATCAGGACATGATAATCAAAAAGAAGGGGAAATGATGCTTCAGTGGAAAACATCAGTGTTAGAGTGGGAAGGTCCACTAACTGGTCAGGAGAGCAGGAGTGTTACCCTAGTGCTTACTAATGCCTACTGATATGACTGGTATGTTACTTAATCCTTGTGAACCTTGGTTTCCTCATCTACGAAAGTGAGGTGCGAGGCTAAGATCTGCCTAAACACCTTTCAACTCTAATGTTCTGTGGTTTTGGTTTCCAAAGCCAGAGACAAAGATATCTAGAAAATTCAGAGTTTAAATATGTTAACACAAAGGAAAAGGCCAATGAATCATATTTCATGTAGAAGCGCTTCAGGTAGAAACAGAACTTAGATTGACAGTAGAATAACAAAGGATATCTTTTTCCTAATGTAGTGATTAGCAGCTCAAGGGTTGAGGGGTGGGATGTGTATATGTGGTAGGGTGGGGGAAGTCAGAGAGATTCAGAATGAGCTAGGACATGGATTGGGATCATGGCTCAGCGGTAGAGCACTCACCTAGCACGTGCAAGGCCCTGGGTTCGATCCTCAGCACCACATAAAAATAAATAAAATAAAGATATTGTGTCCAACTACAACTAAATAAATAAATATTTTAAAAAAGAATTAGCTAGGACAAACCTTGTTGTTATAATCTTCTTAGGTATTCTACCTGCCATATATGTCTTTGTTAACCTCTTTATCTTACCATCATAGAGACTATGTCTCAGGCTCAGGCTTGTTTAAGGTGACAAGACTACTGACAAAGCTGGAAGAAGAATTAACATCTATTTGTTTTCATTCCTTCTACAAATTTTCAGAGACTCATACAAAGTAGGGGACAAAAACAAAAGTTAAAAAACAAAACAAAAAAACAATGACCCAAGACTTTACCTTCAGGAAGTTATACTTATAGAGATGTAAATAAGATCTGACAATGAAAAGATAAAAATTATAGATACCAAGCAAATTGTTATGAGAATTTAGTGGAAAAAAGATTACCACCAATGACAAGGATTGGATGGTTTCAAATTAATCTTATTTCTTGTTTTGTCTTCAAAATTCATGCAGACTGTATATTGTAATCATAGCATAGGATTTATTGTTCAATAAGAAAAAGTTGCTGAATTAATGACCCTTGAATAAATTTGACATTCCAGGGAAGCACATATATTTGTTCAGGGGTTAAGTTCTCAGCACGTCTACACGTAACCCAGTTCAAAAAGCATCATCCTAGATCAGTAAATGCTGTCTGCTCGATGTAGTTTCATTGTCCACATTAAGGAAGTTGCCTATAGAGTTTCATATTTAAGTGACAGCATCAAAAGCCAGGTTGTGTGGGTTACCTCCATGACATACATATCTTGTACGGAAGTGAGGAAACAAAAGTGGTTACCTTAATGATCAGTTTCCAAGACTATGTTCAAACTAAGATCCTGCCGAATTTGTTACTTGACCATTTTTCTGAATGGTTAAATTACATCATCACAGAACTAATTTTACAAATTGTGCATTGCTCAGTCTTCAAAGAGCACATCTAGTAAACTTTATAGATCAGTAAGTAAAACAGACTCAAAAAGTGAAAAGGTAACAGAAGAAGCAGAACTGATCCTAGAGATGTTTTGCTTTAAAAAACATTCAGTGAGCTGGACAGAGTGGTGCAGACCTATAATGCCAGCAACTCAAGAGGCTGAGGCAGGAGGATTGTAAATTCAAGGCTAGCCTCAGCAACTTAATGAGACCATGTTTCAAAATAAAAACAAAACTGGACTGGGGATATGGCTCAAGCGGTAGCTCGCTCGCCTGGCATGTGTGCGGCCGGGGTTCAATCCTCAGCACCACATACAAACAAAGATGTTGTGTCCACCGAAAACTAAAAAAATAAATAAATATTAAAATTCTCTCTCTTTCTCTCTTTAAAAAAAAATAAAAACAAAACAAAAACACAACAAATTGTGGATATAGCTCAGTGATAAAGTGGGCTTGGGTTAAACATCCAGTACCATAAATAAATAAATAAATCTATCTTAAAAAAAAAAAAAAACAGTGAAAGACTTCTCTCAGTGCAGGAGAATATCTAATTAGTTTAATAAGAAATGTTGGGGCTGGGGTTGTGGCTCAGTGGTAGAGCACTCACTTAGCATGTGTGAGGCAGTGGGTTCAATCCTCAGCACCACATAAAAAAATAAATAAACAAAATAAAGGTATTGTGTCCATCTATAACTAAAAAAGAAATTCTTTTTAAAAAAAGAGTCAAATGACCATGGTTTTTAAAAACTAATTTAAATTTTTTAATTGTAAATTTAAAAGTGATACCAGATTTAAAAATTGTTTGAAGCACTACACACATGCACAACAAAGGACTATAGAAATAAGAGGTCCCTATCTCTAGGCTGTATGCACTGTGAACCATTACTCGGCGTGTATTTTTTCCATATGATTTCCTTGTACTACAAGCATAGATATGTGTATATTGATTCTTATTTATTTATTTAAACAAAAATAGATAGTACATATTATTCCACAACTTTCCACAACTTGCTTTTTTCCCCCCTTAGCAATATGTGGCTTATTTTATGAAAACCTCACATTTTATTTAACAGTTGAGGTACATTTAGGTTATTTCCAATTTTTTAGTCTTCCAAATAGCTACCTTTTTCATTTATTGTTCACTTCTAATTCATGAGGTGATTCAAAGTATCACTTAAAGTTTTAAAACACTGGCATAAATCTTTTAAGCATAGAATAAAATTCATGATATGTCAGTTCCAGTTTGGATATCTTTGGAGGGAGGTTAATCACAACAGATGATTGTTATTAGGTGATTTTACTCGCCAAACCACCCCACAGTTGTATTGTAAAGATATTGCAGATTGTTTTTTCATGTACTTGATAAACAGATTAACTGCCACACACCCACCTCCTAAAATAAAAGCAGCAGCAGCAGGCCTGAGGTTCGTATCTGAAATCAAGATTGTCTCTTATTTTCAAGTGAGTTTTCGGGAGAACAATGATTTTAAAAATATATCTACATTGATCCATGAACCATACATGTCTTCTTAGCATTTTGAACGCTGTCAGTTGATGTTCAAAGTCACAAGATCTTTATGATTCACTTCTTCTATTCACCAGTAGCCTTTAGAATTATTTAGGGATGTCAAAAATTTTACCCTTTGCTGATTCTTTCTTGATGAAGGCAATCATCATCATTGCTATCACGTGACTGTGCTTGTTCTTATGAGTAAGATGAGCCACCTCTGGGCAACTGGACCCAAGTGGGTTGGCCCCCTACAGTGAACAGACTAAACTATAGCTTTAGTCCAAGAATATGGAAACTGACAACAAATTATTGCTTGTGGTCTACTTCCAGTTTTCAAGTGCAAACATACCAAAGTTTATTTTAAATCTGAGCCAGTCAGACATTTAGTAATATACATCAAAGAAGAAGTGAAGGCTTCCCATGTTTATTATTTCAATATGATGTCTGTTCTAATAAAGAAGAAGAATGCATATGATAGACCATGTAGTAGAAATTCTCCAGTTCCACAGTTTGGCCTTAAATATATACATATATTTGTAAATTAATCCAAAACACATTGTCATGGTTCCAATTCCTCTCAGAAATGATTGTTTTCCATCCCTCTTTTAATTTTAGAAATATAGTGGCTGACTGCCAGAACACTTTCAGATAAACAGTCCACCCCATGTATAAAAGGGGCATGGAATCACGAATGTTCAAAACCACAGAACGGTATTCAAATAAGTTAAAATTATTATGGTCTTCCCTATTAATTAAAAAAAAAGCCATCTGTGCAAGGTGAATTTTGGTAAGGTCCCAATTTTTTTAATGATTGTGGATGGAATTTGCAACAGCTTTCATAGTGAACGTATAGCTCAGGGATTCCCAAGATAAAATGCACTGTTTATGTAATTTCGTGGTCATTTGACTAAATTCCTAATAAAATGCTGGAAAGAATTTTGTTATTCAATCAGAATTTACAATCAAACTTGAAGGAATTGACTACCTAGTAACATCACTTTTTATTCTTTGACTTTCTTAACATACTAAACCTTAATTTCATCTAAACCTTCTCTCTCTGTCTCTGCCTTTATCTCTCTTTTACATACACAAGTGTGCGCATGCACGCACGCGTGCGCGCGCGCACACACACACACACACACACACACACCACAACCTACATTTTGTCGAAACTGTCCTAGGCAAGGGTGTCACAACAGTGAGAAAGACTGAAAACACAAAAAAAGATCAAAAACATTGCATAAAGAATCAGCGCACTGGAAGACATGACGGGTGCAGATCTATATATTCTTTTAATGTATCCTTATTTTCATTTTAATTTTTGCCATTTGCATATTTTTTTTTCCACTGAGCAAACAACATGTATACCTAGGCTCTCAAAATCTTGGAAGGGCAGAAACTCAAAAGATGCTACTCCCTTGAATTTGGCAAGCAAACACCTTGACAAGAATGATTTTTTAAAATATTTTTTGTCATTTCTCCCCCAACCAGTGTTTTCAGTCAATTAAAATTTGTACTCTAGGCCTTTTCCAGCTTGAAGCCACCTCGGCGTCTGTGATGAGCAATCCTTCTTGTTTGTGCAGCCATTCATTATCTCCATTACCAAGAGGAGAATAGAGGACAATTACATTGTTTGGACGAATCAGAGTGTTAGGAGGAGTATTTGTCATGGTGGCAGAGTGCAGCACCTGACAGGCAACGATTGATGGCCAGGAGTGAGTGTGAGTGGCCAAAGCAGCCTCATAGGATGCAAATTACTGACTGTGGATTCCAATTTATCCTGTTCATTTTTCTTGCCCGTACTGAAGACCATTAGTGGTTTTTGAAGCAGTGAAGGGGTCATTACTAATGTGGGTAGGCTGGAAGCAGGAGGGGAAGGAGGGGGAAAAGCCTTCTGTAATTACACAGCTTTCAGGAACAGGCTGGAGGCCTTCGCCAAAAAAGTGTCAACACCTCGCAATCAGAAAAATTTATTTTCATTTTATGCTTAACCCATATTAACTCAACATTATC